>NC_092640.1:44864098-45114469 GCF_039555335.1 Amphiura filiformis | reverse complement strand
CTTGTTCTGCAATAGCCACGCAGTTTGTTCCGACCTGTTTAATAGTTTTGAGACGCATAATGGGCCGAGGGACATCCGGCTAAGGCTATTGACAATAGCCAGGTGACTGACCTGTGTAGATCTCAGTGAGCCTGGTACGTCATCTGCATTAGACTGCCTCCACCAGTGGTCCACATTGCGCTTGTAACGTGATATGTTTCTGTTACCCGGTTGTTTACGAATGTGGGTTTTTTTCCTGTTCTGCACATATAAAAATCTGAATTTTTGAGTTCAAAACGCGCGGTTGCTTCTCAATATGCAAGCTAACGACTATCATGTTCTTTCAACACATATATTAAAGTGCAAGCCTTAAAATTGGCTTCTTTAGAAAGCACAAATTACGGGAGATATTCATCATTTTCTACCCCGGTATCCAAAGATTTATCGTCTGAATATCAAATCGTGCATAGCACATACAAGTGTATCGATCTCGTGTATTGATTTAGTTTCCCTGCTGTACAAAGTAATTATTTACCAGGCGATGTCGATGTGCGACGGAGCAGCAGAGAAGTTCGGACATGACATCCCAGAGCTACATGAGCTTACATGTAGCTCGGACGCAATTCATTACGCAAAGACGTATTTTGCTGCGTAATCGATTAAATTTGTTATGCTTTGACGCATTTCACTATGACGTAATGACGCATTTCTGATGTAATTTGTTTCGCTTTGATGCATTTCACGACGCAATGGCGCATTTTTGATGCAGAATAGTTAAGCATAATGTTTGACCCTGCCCAGTCCTCCCCTGAATCGATATCATGTATGGTCAGACATTTACGGTCAAATATTGGTAAGTCAAAAACTTTCGATTGGTTTATTGGGTCTATTGCCATTTGGTCTAATACCATTTCGTCTAATTCCCGTTTAGTCTATATTCAATTGGTCTGTTATCAGAAAGGCTAATTGCCACTTAGTCTGAATCATAATTCGTTGGTCCAACACATAGTGGCGTACGTGAAGGACAAAATAAGTCTCCGAGCAAAACGTTTTTGAAGGATATGCAATGAGTAACGGAGTCGATACTCCTCCATTGTTATCTCTCTGTGGCCCGATTTCATTTGAAATTGATTTTTAATGTTCAAACTATTAAACTGAATATTTAATAGTTAACTATGTGAAACGGAAAATTTGGAAAATCACTCTATCGTGTTTTGACCGACGAATATAGTCTAATGTCCATTTAGTCTAATATTGTTTGGTCTAATAACCAGTATGTCTACTAACCATATAGTCTAATAACCATTCGGTCTAATATTTTTTAATAACCGTTTGGTCTAATAACCGTTACGTCCAATACTCGTATGGTCTAATAACTATTTCGTCCATTTGCCAATTCGTCTAAAAAAATGCCATTTCGTCTACTACTGGTTACGGGCTGTAACTACGTTTAATGAGACGAACATGTGTAATGAGACGAGCACGTGCATAAACAAACGTACTACCGGTGTTAGAGACTGCAATCAGTTTTACTTTCTCGTTACCCAAAAGGCTAGAGCAAATATTGTAAAAAAAACGCGTAAAATGTTGCAAAAATTTTTCAAAACGGTCTAAAACTACTTAACGCGAAAATTCGGGCAGCAAAAATGCAATAATTATCGTGCCTGGATATAACCGATTGACGTCCGTAAATGTTCATCGATGTTCGCTGTCGTAGTGCACGTTAGAATATGACCGTTGCTAGGTCAACTGGATCACGATTTCTTACGAACCACTGATCGAAATGATCACAACACAAAGCCTATGGCATATCAAAATTCGGAACAGGTGTATGAGCCCAGGCTTGGAGCAGAGGGAGGGAGAGGGAGAGAGATGGAAATAAGGGGAAGAGACGGAGAGTGAGGGGAGATGAAATTTGAAAGAAGGTGAAGTTTGTAGTAACGGTGTATTGAAAAGTCTTAAAAACTACATTGCTTGCACCTAATATTATTGCTATTATAACTAATGGTATCGATTGTATGCTATGTTGGAAGGGATCAAAACGACCTCACATTCATATTATATAACATTGATGTTTGATTTGTGTTTTATTTGCAGATTTGTTGCTACTATACAATACAGATTCGGACTCACAAATTCCAACAGGAGATGATGGCTTTGTTGGCCCGATTACATTGGCTCGTACATTCCCTTACTTTGGAACATCTTATAATCAAACATATGTAAGAAACCATTTTATGTATTAGGCGCTGTAAAGAATTTCGATAAAAATATTCACATTATCTTCCTTTAACAGTGTAGCAGGATAAAAAAGTTAAGGGACATAGTTGATAAAAAGCACAAGAAGAGGCATGTTGGTTTGGGTTACTTTAATATTTCAGAATAGGTCACATGGAACCCAATCAATTGAGGGTCAACATGGTCAAAGGTTACCTAGGATCAAATTTCAAAAGTGCTCAGGTTGTTATGAAAACCACACTAGTGCCGATTCAAAAAACAAAGCATAGTTTGACCACTTTTGAGTTGTAAAAAAATTAACACCACAGGGGTCCGATTTTGATTAAAGTGGTCTTCAATTGTCCCTCTTTTTCAAATAACACGGCCATTTATTACGACCACTTTTACCTAGGGTGCCATCAATTTATTGCTTATTAATTTTACATAATCTGTACTATATACAAACAATAACACGTAAACACACATTCGTAGTGCTTACAATTAGTGGCCACTACGCACTCACATGGCGCTGGGAGTTCAGTCATTTTATTTTTTCAGCTGCAAAAATTAAATTCATATTTACAGCTAATACATAGAATCAAGTGATGGCATTTTCCATTTCGAGAGACGGCGCGTTTTTGATTCTCCGGTAAACAATGTGTCGCTGCTTCAGTCGCAGCAAAAGACCCTGGGGAACAATGTGCCACTGCTCCAGTCGCAGCAAAAGACCATGAGGAACAATTTGTCGCTGCTTCAGTCGCAGCAAAAGACACTGGGGAACAATGTGTCGTTGCTTCTGTCGCAGCAAAGACCCTGGTGAACGAACAATGTGTCGCTGCTTTAGTCGCAGCAAAAGACCATGGGGAACAATTTGTCGATGCTTCAGACCCTGGGGAACAATTTGTCGCTGCTTCAGTCGCAGCAAAAGACCCTGGGGAACAATGTGTCGCTGCTTCAGTCGCAGCAAAAGACCCTGGGGAACAATTTGTCGCTGCTTCAGTCGCAGCAAAAGACCCTGGGAAACAATTTGTCACTGCTTCAGTCGCAGTAAAAGACCCTGGGGAACAATGTGTCGCTGCTTCAGTCGCAGCGGAAAAACGTCTGCAAGATGACAGACTTTACGGTGGCTCTATTTTGTCTTTCGTATTGCCTCTCAAAATTCAAGACAGATGAGGTTATCAAAGAAGGTAGTATTTCGTGTTCCAGGTTGAATCACGAGCGTGCTCGCTTTAGTGTATTTTTCAGGGATATGTTTGATGTATTAGTATTACTGTTATTTTTTTGGTTTTTTTGTATTATATATTTTCTCCACAGATTGGATTAAATGGAGTTATAACTTTTACAGAAGGTGTTGGGGGCTATGTTTCAACACCCTTTCCTCTGAGTTTTGCGTTAGTTAGTCCTTACTGGGCTGACATTGACCTCAGTGTATCCGGAGCAGCATACTATCGAGAAATGCCGACGCGAAATGCAAATACGGAAGCGGAATTTGCTATCGTTGACAAAGTGCTGAACGAGTGCGGACGTGTCATGTGCCAATTCCAGGCTGAATGGTTGTATGTTGTGTCATGGGTCAATGTCGGATATTATGGCAGTTCGGTAGGAGGGTCGATTGTAAGTTTTGTCTGCTCATTTACTTTAACCATAGGTATTCCTCAAATACCTATGTTTTAACACTAAGTTTTTAGCTGAATTTATACTCCATCGTTGCGCGATGAGCGATTAGTACTTGACTAATGAGGAGGCGCGCTCTCCCAAAGCAGCAAAAAGCGCTCTACCTCATTAGCTAAAACCCAATCGCTAACGCTCAGCGATGTAGTATAAATTCGTAATAGTCGTAATGTTGAGGAACAAGAAATTCATCATCATCATAATAGTCATAGATTTTGGTCAGAGTCACCACCATCACAGTTGCCTAGAAAGTCCAGACCATCCAGATGTTAATGATATGTTGGTGACGTTTCTATATTGGGGACCATCCAGCCCCAGTGACCAGAAAGCCGCCAGTAAAAAGCTTGCCAAAAGCAAGCGTAGAGTAGACCCTGTTACCTTGGAAGTCACAGTTATAGTTTCTCAGATGATATAAATGTAAAGATAGTACATACTGACACTCTTGTTGACCAACTTTAGCAGTATCGTGTGTAGCCCGTTGAAATGTTTTAGTTATTGCTTTACTTTACATTATACTCTAGGTAAACTCATTTCAAGCTATTCTTGCCACAGATGGCACACAATCTGCTGGAATTTTTTACTTCGAAGATTTGAATTGGTCCGGCGGAACAACAAATGATGCAAACTCTAGTACTGGTCTCGGTGGCATCGGAGCGCAGGTACACATATTTCAATCAACTGTTCCTTTGTAGAAAATGAATATTTTTACCTTTGACTTGGTGATGACAATCACTGATCACCAAGCTGCGGTACACTAAGCAACTATTGCAACACTGGGTTAGGAAGTAATACTACCAATTTGCTGATAAGAGATTATGATTTGCCATTACCTCCTTGCGTAATTGCCTTCTGGATTACGCCCATAATATCACTCCGGATATATTTAGTATATAATTTGGGTAGCGTATATGTGACCGTACACCACGAATGAGCCGTAAATGTTCTCAATTGTATTCTGAGTTACAGTGTAAAAGGGGCATGTAGGTCATATTGATAGATATTTCAATTTGGTGCTACGTGTATCTCATTAAATGAGGTACACGTAGCACCAAATTGAGGTACCTATGAATACGACCTTCATGCCCATTTTACACTGTAACTCAGAATACAATTGAGAACATTTACGGCTCATTCGTGGTGACGGTCACATATAAGCCTTTAATCATTATTGTAGATTAAATTCAGACTTCTGCTCTCACCTTGTGTATTTAGAGCTGCGTAAATGAACCGCGAGCTAGAGAATTCCATCCTTCGGAGGTGAGCCCTAAGTCCAGTGTACAGAGAAGTCGCACCTGTACATGTATAGTTTAAAGCCAAGAATTTTCTGCTTTACAAATGCTAAATTCCGCTTTTCTCCGCTTTGTAATTTTAGCACATTTCTGACATAATAAAATTTCACAAGAATCTTGTGACGATCATTGCGATTTGCAAAGTTGGGATGGGTAATTGGGTATCATGGCTGCAATGGGGCGTTGTACGGTAAATTTATGACGGATTTTACTTTATTTTGATGAATTTTGAAGACCCATTTCATTTAGTATTTTATTTATTTCTTTTCAATTGTATTTTTTTCCTTTTTCTAGGTCATTTTTGATTATTTTTTTTATTTTTTTCTCAGAAATGCGTTTTCCGCTTTACCTCCGAATTCCGCGATTTTCGCGGAATTTCCGCAACGCGGAAAATTCTTGGCTTTAGTATAGTTGACAGCTAGTTGCGATCGAGAAGAGTAAGGTGTTAACCCCTGACTGTTCCAACCCGTCCTGGTGTTCAAATGGACCCCAATAAAAAAGCTTTCTTCTGGTTTATCAAGGGTCGTCAAACCCAAACATACAGGTAGCATATCAAATAAAATTGTTTTTCCCTAGGTTGGTTTCAACCAAGGAGATGGCGTGAGATATTTTTACCTACCGGGATCACGTGTGTCGAACGAAGTTATTAACTTAGATACATTAAGTAATATCGAGTACCAAAGACTTTTTGCGTATCGGATAGATACAGACCAAATCGTAGGTGGGTTTTAATTTTAAAATATATAAGAACTTATCAAATTTGCAATGTGTACGTTAAAAATAGATGGGTTTTTGTAAATCTGCATCTTTAATACTATGCATGGTAGCCATAGGCAACATAAAAGTCCAAGTTTTGAGATATTTTCTCAAAATATCAAGAACTATCCTAAGAACCACTGAACCAATACTAGGCTTGTTTGTACTCATTGTAATGCATTTGTCATGCTGGTCATGAAAATTTCTGACATTCAAAAAAGTTTAAAACTTTTTCTTATTTAAAATAGCTTTATTCTACACAATTCTTATTGTGTATGTGGCGCCTAGAAGCCGCTTTGTGTGCATTAGTGCGCTTTTAATATATTTCTTCTTCTCTTATTCTCTAAAATAAAATACCACCTTCTCCAAATTTGGTTTGCAGAGCCGGACACACATAAGCTAAGCGACAGCTACGGCAATCCTGTTGCTGAAGGTCAATTGTGTTTTGATGATAGCACAACCGCTCGAGTCATCTGCGAGGTCCAAGGATGCTTTTCAACCCTTCCCATTACCTGGAAAATGAACGGCGTGGATGCTCCTGCAATGGCAACGGACGTGATAGACTCTTCGTCTCTCTCCACCACAAGTACACTTGAGTTCATGTTTGATATCACATATGATGGTCACACATTGACTTGTTATGCCGACGAAGCCTCTATGTGTGAAAAAGACCAAATCTGTAACTGTTCAAGGTGAGAAAAAAAGTTCCTCGTGCTACTCACTGGAGCTTTTGAAAGATTTTTGATATGCGTGGCCGGTCATTTCTATCCATCAAGAATGATCTACATAAACATGCCGCTCCCTTGATCAATAAACAGCTATATTTATCATTTTTATGGTATAATATGTATATAACGATGGCTCTGATTTGAGCTGTTGAATATACACCAGGCACAAAGAAACTCGTCAGTTATATTCATCCTTGCTGTTCAATAACTTGATAATTTTGGATTATTCTGAAATATACATTTTGTTAATTGGACTTTTCTTTCTCATTTGACACCCTGTTCGTGAACATTGAGCAAGAATTGACCAAGATATGCGCCTCAAACTCTCAAACCCCAAAATGAAAAGTTGCAATTTTAACGATTCAATTGGGCCTGTTACACTGTGTGCTTTATTGATTGGCACGTGGTGCTTGTGTGCAATACAACGATGCGTTCCCATTGAAAATCGTTGAAATGCAACTTTTGATTTTGGGGTTTGAGGCTTTGGAGGCGCATATCTTGAGTCAATTTTGTTCGTTTTTCACGAACAAGGTGTCAAATGAGAAAGCAAAGTCCAATTAACAAAATTTATATTTCAGAATAATCCAAAAATTATCAAGTTATTGAACAAAGGAAGAATATAACTGACGAGTTTCTTTTTGTGCCTGGTGTAGTTTCATATCATTATAAAACAGATATTACCTGCCTATCTTTAGTATATCACTCTGTCAAATTTAGACTTTTCAATTTCATTCGGCTTCACTCGTGAAATGGTAAAGTCAAAATTTGACATCGTGCTATATTTTTATCATTGCACCCTCAGGCAATATTTATGTATCATTTTATAGCTATGGGTCTGCAAAATAAGTATTGTAAACATACCCCACGTAGTTTCGCTATGACATCATAAAATGAGCGCACCCTCGCCAAAATTTTGAATTTTTAACGTACAAAATTCGATGTACAAATTCTAAGCGGATTTTCTGCTACATGTTAAAGGAAATGTGTATTTTAAAGACCCATTCAGTGATCCCAGCGCAAGTGTAAAAAATTAAAATTGTTTATAAGTTGCCTAAAAGTGATGGATAAGTCATTCAAATTGTCATTTTGGTATTTTTGAAATGAAACATTTAGCTAAAAACGAAGAAAACAGCAGTATTGATGAAGTTGAAGCCCCTTTCAAATAGCTCATTTATATACTGACAGTATATAAATTACAGATCACATGTAAATGCCTTATTTTGTCTTAAATACATGGCTTTCGGCTGAACCACTAGCGTGCTATGTTAGCACATCTATGACAATGACTTGGGTACCAAAATCTAAATTGTGATGATTTTTTACGATCTTACGGATAAGCAAATCACCGAATGGGCCCAATTTAAAGTTCACACCCTTAGAATAATTTTGACAAGAGCAAACACAAAGCATGGTTTTAATGTATAGAAACCTATGGTAGGATACTCCACCCCAATGGTCAGCATTGATGGACTTAAGGGATCTAGAATGAGCGTTTATGGCGTTTCGACAGTATTTTTGTGGGACATGAGAGCACCTCAGACGTATCGAATTGCATTCTGAATACGAAGCAAGATTTATATAGCGCCTTTCCCAGCTAGATCTTGAAGAATTCGAAGCGCTGTAATTTCGCTGCCACGGTGAATCATCACGGTGAATCAATAGTGCAACACCAGCCGATGTAATTAAGGTGATGACCACCTTTAGCGGTAAGAGTTTAAAAATAATGAGCAAAGCGTCATAAGAAACTATTCGATTTTTTGCCGACAGATAGCTCTACTGCATTTGTAATGGTTGATACCAGTGGTACTCCTGTAACAAATACCAGGATTGATATTCCACAAGTCGATGTCACAGCAGGGCACACCATACAATTCATGTGTGTATTCAATACTATGGACTGTGGGTCGTATCAAAATGTGACTTGGGACGTAGCTGGGGCACCTCTAACAGATACCGAATATTCCGGCGCACTAGCTGGTGTATCAGGAGTCATCAGTACAATGCAGACTCTTGAGATAAGCGTGACAATGAATGGAGATCTAATTACTTGCCAATTTCCAGATGGATCAGTGAAAAGATCAGTCCAATTAAATTTTATAGGTGAGTAGTACCTCCAGATTTAAGTTCCTCTAATATGTCACAAGACCCTATCCGTAGCAGCATTCTGGATCAATTGCCTAGCCACCTTAATCATGTGACCGACTATGGCGGGATTTCTCAAGTAGTTTGTATGCAACACTTTTTAATAAAAAATTTATAATGAAACTCCACTATCCATGCGAGCGGTTCACGACAGGGGGTCCAGGACCAGGGCGAAGCCCGTCAGGGTGCAGAGGGCAGAGTCCTTGACAGTCCCGGAAGCTGCTGGATTTTTAAATGGCAGGAAAACCCTTTGATGTAATTCCGAAAGTCGAATGCAAAAGTGGGCCCACTTACATCAACCGCAACAATTTTGTCATTTTGCATGAGACGTAAAAGTCAGGAAATTAAGAAAAGGCGTGTCGGAACATTTCCTTCAAGTTGATATACACAAAAAAATATTAAGAATTAGAGATAGCGAACCTTAATTAAAATTAGTGATAGCGAATCTTATTTGAAATTAGTGATATCGAACCTTTGAACTAGCGATCCTTATTCTGATATCGAACTTTAGAAGTAGCGGACCTTTTTTAGGTATAGAAAAGCCCTTACTCTGTATAAGAGATAGCGGGATTTTATTCCAATGGCTTACACGTTAGGGATAGCGAACCTTAAGAGAGAGCCAACCTTAGGTATAGCGGTCCTTGGGGATAGCGAACCGGCGCCGCCGTCAACAGTTGACATCGTACAATGTGAGATTTATTACAACATTAAATTCGTACATTAAATTCGTTTGATATACTTTTTTTAGGGTTGGGCGATATGGGCGAGCCGGTGAAATCTCTCGAGTGCTTTATCTATATCATACAAGTTCATGCACTGAATATTATCATGTAAAATATGTTTATGCAATATTTAAAGACTTCCCGCGTTTTTTATTTTTTTGGATATGGTCTGGATATTTCTGGGGCATCTTTACTTTAATTTTGGATGTCTGTACATTCCTGGGCACCACATCCTCTGAGATAATCCCATGTCAAGGCTTAACAAAGTCTGGGCAGAAACATCTCTGGACATTGGCTGTTCTTAGTGATCGAAAATGATACAGTATGGTGCCAAGCAAAGCCAATTTAATAAAGTGTTTTATTAGTTTTAATTGTGTCGTGTTTTAGAGCACAAAAATACATAATTACATTTCATATAGAATACCTCAAAATCTATGTTTTATATAAAAGTTTCTGACTTATTTCATACATTTTTGTACAGATATTGATGATTGTATATTGAATACTGATAACTGTAATGCAAATGCTGCTTGCACCAATACCGTTGGTTCCTTCACATGTACATGTAATGCCGGTTACAGTGGAGATGGAGAAACATGCATAGGTTAGTCTATTTTGTACCATATCACCACTTATTCTAATAATTGTCACACCGTGGGGTCAGTGACACAAAGACGTAACTCCATTTTTTTGCGAAAATGAGATTTTGATATCAAAATTTTCAGAAACATGAGCACTTTCCAATAAACACATAGAAGTGAATCCATTAAGCACCAAATTGAAAGCAATGACCAGTGAAACATAGACTTAACTACAAGAGTCAATGTGGACTTTAAACTCTTTTTTCTCAGAATGATCAAAATGGAGTTACGTCTTTGTGTCACTGACCCCTCGACACATACACGAGTCAAACTACTTTTAGGAAATTATGCATTCCTATCGAAATATTCTACCATGATTGTTTTTGGCAAGTAAAAGTTTTCAAAACAAATTTGTTTCACTACCAATATCAACCGTTATAATACCTCAAAATCTGTGGAACCCGTTGGTTCCTTTACATGTGCATGCAATGCCGGTTACAATACAAAATACAGGAATCAAACTACTTTTAGGAAATTATTTTCAAGGCCTAAGGGTTCTTAAGTTTTATTAGTTGTGTCATATTTCAGAGTATATGAAACATGTTAATTTTTCTTTTAACAATACCTCAAAATCTGTGTTTTAACCCAATAATTTCTGACTTATTTTGTAAATTTTGTACAGATAATGATGAATGTGCTTCGATTACTGATAACTGTAATGCAAATGCTGCTTGCACCAATACCGTTGGTTCCTTCACATGTGCATGTAATGCCGGTTACAGTGGAGATGGAGTAAATTGCTCAGGTCAATTTATTTATAATAATTATCACATTATACGCGAGTCAAACTACCTTTTGGAAATGATAAATAAATGAGAAATATTATACTCTGATTGGTTTAGGTAATTTGAGTTTTCAAAACAAATTCGTTTCACTATGAATGAAAATGATACATCATGTTGCCAATAAAAGCCAATTTATTTAAGCGTTGTTTGGATTTAATTGTGTCATGTTGGATAGCACAGGACACAAAATTAACTTTTCTTTTGATTATACCTCAAAAGCTGTATTTTACTTTATAATATCTGACTTATTTCATACATTTTTGTACAGATATTGATGAATGTACTTTGAATACCAATAACTGTGACGCAAATGCTGTTTGCAACAATACCGTTGGTTCCTTCACATGTGCATGTAATGCCAGTTACAGTGGAGATGGTGTAACATGCACAGGTTAGTCTATTATATCACCATTCTAGTTATTTCCAATAATTGTCACATAGGCCTAAACGAAAGTCAACCTACTTTTTGGAAATGACCCATTCCTTTACAAATATTCGGCTATGAATGTAATTTGAGTACTGATTGGTTGGTAAAACAGAGCAACTGCAGTTGTCTGAGTTTGAAGTGTATGAATCAGAACCAGTTGAAGGTATTAGCCTTTATGTAGGGTAGGCGCCACCGGGGTCGATGCTCTCCGTATAGTTTTAAGAAAGGGAACAAAAGTTGCGGGCCCATAAAAAACAAAGAAAAGAGACGTGCATTTACAATACAAGATAGACTTTGACCCACACTTTCTAATAAATATTTCACTTGAATTATGTTACTGTCTGCTTTTGCAACAATGACTATCCTCGATAAAATGAAAACTTTGAGAAATCAGGGGAGTGCAGCTTAATCATGGGAACACAAATTGCAATTTTTTTCGCGCATTGTGCCCTTCATTATTTGATCATTTAGCTCAAACGTGGCAATTTTTCCCTGCTTTGCGCGCAGTGTGTCAATAAGTTAAATCTGGGAGCAATTTGTTCACTTTAACGGTTCATATGCATACTTGATCATTTTAGCTTCAAATTGGCATTGAAATTGGCCAATTGTCTGTGCTTCACGTGGAAGTTGTTCAAAGAAACTTAATTTGGGAGCAAAATGCCACTTTCAAATTGCAAATTGTGCGCGAGTCGCACGCATTCGTCTCCTTTAATGTTCAAACTTGATCATTGGCAGCTTCACTTCAACATGTGTTTAAGGATTTTACACCAACCTCCCTCCCAGTCACAAAGAAATTTACGCCACTAATGTTGCCCCCTCCCCACACACACACCCACACTATGAAGTCCTGCACCGTCATCGCTGATCAGAGGACCCTTTGCGTTCATTTTGTCCCCGGGCCCGTAATGGATCTCGGTGGCAATGACGGCACCACCTAAATGGGTGACTCCATTTGAAATCTGCACTCCCTGTTTGGGAGATTAAGGTCATGTCCTCCATAAGGGGGTGCATGGATTTCAGCTGGTCTGGTATAGTCCATTGTGATGTTGATTGAATGTATCATTAAACCATTATTATAACATAGTTTTGCAAATTATTGTAAAAAACCATTGCTGTTCCAGACATTCTTCAGAAAGTGTCGGGTAGCTTGTCTTCAGGAGCAATTGTCGGCATAGTGTGATTGCATGCATCTGCACCATCCTAGTCATCATCATTATTGTGTATTTGATGAAGCAGCAAGCTATATATGACCCAGATGAGGAGGACAAGAAGCAAGGACTTGAACTAGTGACCAGTGGGAATGGCGGAGGGAAAGATGGAGGAAGTGGAGGAGGGATAGTGAATATATCAAATGTACTGTGAAAATTTGTACATGGAAATTTTATTTGAATATTCTTTCAAGGTTGTTTCTAATTCTAAGCGTTTAGTGTGGTATAAAGTTAAAAGATAAATCATAAACAAAAAACTGAGGTTTTTTGTGTCTCCCTTATAAGCAGGATCTCTCGGAAAAGTCCAAGAGAGTATTAAAGAAGCACAGTTATCAAGCAAACTTTTAACCACATAAATCACATGTAAATTTTGCTTTTGCTTATAACTCAACAATGGTATATCGCAGGTAGGTCAAACTATATTTTTTTTGAATCCTTGCAATGAGAGGAAATGATTTGGTGTGCTTGTTAACCAGATTTGAGCAACTTTGAAATTTGACCACTGTGTTGACCATTAACTGTGATTATAACCGGAGTGCCGGGAATTATTTTTTGTTAACATCTTTAATGTGTTATAGGACCATAAAAGGAAGCTAAAAAGTTGGGTTGGTAGAGTCTTGTTGGGGTCATCATTAACTTTCCGTAGATACAGGACTAATAGAGAGATTGCGATTTCCAAACGTACGTATCGAACGTACATGGAATCTATTCAAAATCACTCTCCTCTGAAGGAATTTTGAATAGATTCCACGTACGTTCGATGCTACGTTTAGAAATCGCAATCTCCCTAATAGGTCTAAAAAGTCATGCACGAGCGGAGATACACCATAGTTGCAGGAACCTATTGACCGTCCTCGTACTTTGTACACAAATCTTCAATTTACACACCCATTTTTGAATTTACACAACTAAACCTTCAAATCCTACCTAAGATCTTGATATATCTGCAGTCTATCCTGAATGTAATTAATTAAAAACCGAAGCAGATTTACCAAGTTGCACATCTGTAGCTATCTGTAACAATATTCTTTGTATTTGGGCAATTCCAAGCGCATCATTCCGCAACACGAATTTTGCACATGAATTTCTTTTTGATGCAGTAGCTAAACATGTAGATGAATAGCACGATGGAAATTATTTTTGGTAAGTGAATGATTAAGGTACAAGAATCGTTTCCAAACCACCCTAATTTCCTGTAATTTGCATAAATTATGCAAGCTTTGCGGAATGATGCTTGAAATAATTGCCCATTTACTGTTTTGATTTACGCCAAAAGAGGAATACCGAGACCAAACATAAACTAACAAAATGAATCCAATAAATTAATGTCTTTGCAATATAATTTAATTCTTATTTCCAAATACTACAACTCAATTGATAATGTTTGAAATATACCAACAA
This sequence comes from Amphiura filiformis, assembly GCF_039555335.1. NCBI lineage: Eukaryota > Metazoa > Echinodermata > Ophiuroidea > Amphilepidida > Amphiuridae > Amphiura > Amphiura filiformis. The sequence goes on along the minus strand of NC_092640.1, from coordinate 45,100,503 downwards.
ATTAAAGAGGTGTTGACGACCAGCCATTGTGTACTTAGCTGACTCCTAGACTAAATCCGTCAGTCTCCTAACTTATACGCACGGATGCTACACTGCGGCCGAACAGGATTATGGGTAAAAACGAACATGATTGGGTAAAGTAGAAGGACGCCGCGATAAGGCCTGACGGAGTTAGGCTAGGGCAATCCTTGCAACGCTGGTTTAGTCAGTTGTCAATGCGCCGACTCATAGCTAATACATAATACACAAGGGTTAGGCTAATGATGTCATCGCCATAGCTCCATAATATTACTCACAATTGTATATTATTATTTAGAAAATTTCTGACAATTATATCAAAATAAAAATGACATTTTTATGGAAAATGGGTCATGGGAAATAAGCCATATTTTCATATACACGCTTTTGAAAAGTTTAGCACAGCCATTATGTTCAAGGTTTTATTGGCATTGTTGAAATATAGTTGACCCAATTAAAGCTTTTTTATCTTTTTACTAAAATAAAGGTCATACTCTTAAGATAGATTTAGCACTTTTAGAATATATATTGTAGAAAAATAGAGTTATAAAAACATTTATACGTAGGCTATAAAAGGCTATGTACACCATTGTACACTATCAATCAAGGAATTCTTTATTTCACTCACAGCTCTGTTATTTCTTGCGGTTCTTAAAGGATAACTTTCAGTGATTTGGACGATCGTAAAAATCAAAATTCAGATTTGGGTATCTTTGTCATTGTCATAAATGTGCCAACATAGCCTGCTAAGTGTTTCAGCCGAAAGCCGTGTATTTAAGACATTGACAAAATAAGCCATTTTACACGAATCTGTACTTTATACTGACAGTATATAAATTATATAAATTATAAGCTATATGTATTTGAATGGTGCTTCAACTTCTTCAATACTGCTGCTTTCTTCGTGTTTCATTTCAAAAATACTAAATAACAATTTGACTTATCCTTCACTTTTAAGCAATTTATAAACAATTAAAATTTTTTACACTTTCGCTGGGATCACTGAATGGGACTTTATCAATGATTTGTCGGATTATCAGTGATTTGGCAAACCAGAACGCTGTTGAAATTCATGAAAATTCAGATTTTTGCATATTTGGAACAAGTTGGTGATGTGTGAGCACCCGAATGCAAGTCAATGGAAGCGCGTATACCCGTTACGCATTAGCGCGTAAATTTGCCATGCCTAAAAACTTGTGTGTGCTACATGTTGTTTTCATTATTTTGGAAGAAGCAGCTAAACATTGCCATTTTATTGCTGATGATATCAACAGAAAAATCATTGATCTTCTTGTAATGTTGAGTGGCAATGACTAAACTGAACATTCCTCATGAATCATCCTTTGAATTATACGATGTTTAGGATCAAGGTAAGGCCGTATAAAATTAATGTTTTGGTTCTCGTCCAGAAGATTTTCATGAATTGATGAGGGAGTGAGGTTTTTTCCCCAATGTAAAATGACCACTGTCAGTACATGTAGTTTTTGGTCTTTTTCAACAGTGCCCAAGGAAAGGATGAGGCCTTTTTTTTCCAAATGCCCGGGGAGTCACTCCCATTGTGGCCTGTACACCATCCGCGATAATCAACTTTTGAAAAGCACCCTAAACACGAATTTAACCCTCGGCTAAAACGATATCCTAATGCTAAAACGATATCCTAAACAGGTAACACGCGCCTGTTTTCACACCCTAAACAGGAATTTTATTCCTTGCATACCCTACATTTCATTTCCGCGTATTAGCAATTGCAATTTTGTACCCTTTTTTTCCAATTTTTCATGTTTTTGACACCCTAAACATGATACGCGCGTATCGTGCCTACCCACGAAAAACTACCCTTTTTACGCGTTTTCATTATCGCGGATGGTGTACAGGCCACAATGGGAGTGACCGCCCCCCCCCGGGTTCAAATGTAAGATTCTGAGGGATACATCCGCTAGAGTACCTTATTCTCTAATAAACTTATTTATATGTATGAAGTTTTCATAAATCATTCCAATTTCCAAAGTCTAAACAAAATTGAAATAAGTTAGACTATCTTTTGAATAAAGTGCTCAATCCCAAAAGGGAGAGCGTATAAAAATTCACACCATGGAATGTATATTCTTTCACATTCCCAAGTGATGGTAGTCCACCCAAAGCATTTCATCGTGTCGTCTGACGATTGCCTTTTAGGCATGAAACTCAGAGTAACGACTACCTATTCTGGAAGGTCTGTTCTTTGAATTTTTATACGCTCTCCCTTTTGGGATTGAGCAAAACGTTGTTAATACGCTCCTGTTTTGCAGTTGAACACTTTCTGACTATCTCCGATAGACAGACTGACTCTGAATAGACTTTGGCTGTGTTGACACCATGGAATGTATATTCTTTCACATTCCCAATTGATGGTAGTCCACCCAAAGCATTTCATCGTGTCGTCTGACGATTGCCTTTTAGTAGGGATGACCAATGAACCATCAACTTGATTAGAACACTCCCATAGACATGCAGGGAGCTCAACTGTGCACTGCTTGCACAGACATTTCTAAATTGAGCTCATTCTTTTATTTTTCATAATTGTTCTGTAAAAATTGGAGATGTTAATGCCAATTATGTTTTGTAACTATCCTGCAAATTACAGCATCATAACTTATTTGGTTTTTCTGTAAGTGTGAGTCAAAATGGGTCCATCGCCACAGTGCGCTTAATTGCCAGTGGCCCAGTGCAGCACTGCTCAGAATGGCACAAAATATTCAGATGAAAAAGATCAGGTGAACACCTTGACCTACTGAGCTGTAATTTGGCAGAGTTGTTGTTATTACCTCTATCATACCCTCTGTAAAAAGGAAAAAAAACGGACAAGTAGATCTTTAGTTAAAAATTAAATCACCAGCTTCCCTTTGGAATTTCCAAACACCTTTCGAATCATGTTAAATAGACACCTTTCTGAATATAAATGTGAAGTTTCATGCTCATTTCGTCGGCCGTATCACATACTGACGTATTCGACATTTTTTACATTTTTGAGAAAATTGGTATATTAGTTTGTTATGTTCAACTCTATATATTCACCAAAAACCATGGCTCAAAGTGGCTTAATTATTAAGATATTAATTAATTTAATTTTGACGTATTTACAAAACCTTGAAATGTCTGTATCACATAACGACGTATTTGCCGATCACCTATACTGCGCAAGCCCAGTATGTCGTATCTGCAATTTGAAGGATTTGCCGTTTCACATACTGACGTATTTGCGCGACGTATTTGCGCGACTTTGTCATTACACGATAAAATCGCTGTTTTGTCCTTTTCACATACTGACGTATTTGCGCAACTGCTTCACATACTGACGTATTTGCGCGACGTATTTGTCATTTGAACAGCGAAATTGTCATTAGTCCTTTTCACATAGTGACGTATTTTATTTAATATTGTTTTTTTTGCAGAATAAGTTATGCTCTGATAGTAATAAGTGAATTATATTGAAAATATAGTATATTCGCGTTACTGCTAACCTGGTTTTAATCGACAATAATGTTTTAATCAAGATTATGAAGCAAATGAAAATCTCTAAATTTTCAACTTCGATTTTCTCGAAATGCGTATTTTGCAAATACGTCAGTATGTGATGCGGCCGACGATTTGTTGTATTATTCACCTGATCTCAACCCTAAACATTTTATTATATTTATACCATCTGCACTGACTTGCTGCTATACACGCACAGGAGCTGTACTTTTAAAATACGCGCCTAATCAATAATGAGTCTTTCACTCCATTGTTAAAGTACTGTGCTCCCTGCAGCATATGGAGTGACCAGGCCCTGGAGTGTGATGGTTTTGTAGCACATGACAGTATTCATTCAAGCCTATCAAGGTCTGTTATTAGCCACTTGCTGAATGGCTGGGCATTATCAGCTATCAAAGAGATACCTTATGCTGCTGCCAATCACAATAGAGGTTAAACATTTTGTTAAAACCCCAGAAGTGATATCAGGACAAAGCTGTGCATGTTGGTACTTGATTGTTTGGATTCCTATGTTGATAGTCCCTTGTAGTACATTAGTATTTTTCTTATGTGTAGTGTATATTGTTGTGGACAAAAAGTTCACCTGGATTTTTGATTTTGTGCCACTTTGGCCATTATGGATGATTTTTGGCAAATGTTTTCTAAAAGCATGATTTCAGTGCCTCGGTTTGAAGAAATACTTAATGCCATTGACTAGTAAAGTGCCATTTCATAAGAAACCCCTTTGATACTTTCACAATATGCTTGTTTCATGTTTGCATATATGTTAAAATAAAGAAATATATAAAGGTAAATATATGATTATGCCAATTTTGCTCCCAATTGCTATTTTTGGACCTTGTCATTTCATTTCGTTCCAATGACCGGTCAGAATGGGAAACTTTGAAAATTCATAATTCGAAAAGTTTTTGACCGATTTTGACCATTTAACCACCAAAATACTTCTATTGATGAGTTCTATCCAGAAAACGATATTTTGTAGCAATAGGGGCAACATGAAATTTTGATGGTTATCCCTACTTTTAGGCATGAAACTCAGAGTAACGACTACCTATTCTGGAAGGTCTGTTCGTTGAATTTTTATATCATGTATATATACATATACAAAAAAAAAAGAAAATCTGACAAATCCCAGAAATTGAAGCTAATTGAGGAGGGGACAAGAACCTATGCTATTGTGCTATGTCGAAGCTTTACCTTTTACAGAAATGTTTAGTCAGCAGAACACGGATGGTTAGGATAAGCAGTATACCAATTACTGCAATGGATATAGCTAGCCAAGGCATATTATCACCTAAAACAAAGATGACAAAACACATTAGAAGTGGAACTAGTGGCAAATGGTGGTCATAGACCACAAACCTAGCTGGGGCATGTTGGTGTTGTGGAGGTATCTGACCCCTACAAAATGTTCCAAAAATGCTCCCCTGGTCATGGGGTTTGTTTTCACCGAGTTTGAGTCCCGTACTCCTAACAGATGTCCAAAAAATTCAATTCTAAGATTTGACCCCAGATGACCTTTGACCTGACCTATGCATGATGTTCCATAATGTTCCCCTGGTCTTGAGGTTTGTTGTCACCATGTTTGAGCCCCGTACCTCTTACAGATATCCAGAAAATGAAATTCTACGATTTGACCCCAGATGACCTTTGACATGACCCTTGCACAGTGTTCCAAAATGTTCCCCAGGTCAGTAAGTTTGTTGTTGTGGAGTTTGAGCCCTGTACCCCTAACAGATGTCCAGAAAATGCATTTAGAAAGTTTGACCTCTACATGACCTTTGACCTGACCCCTGCAAAATGTTCCCCTGGTCATGAGATTTGTTGTCACTGAGTTTGAGCCCCATACCCCTTGCAGATATCCAGAAAATGAAGTTATAAAGATTTGACCCCAGATAACCTTTGACCTGACCCCTGCAAAGTGTTCCAACATGTTCCCCTGATCATTAAGTTTGTTGTCACCAAGTTTGAGCCCCGTACCCCTTACAGATGTCCAGGAAATGCGTTTCTAAAATTTGACCTCTGCATGACCTTTGACCTGACCCCCGCAAAAATGTCCCCTGGTCATGAGATTTATTGTATCGAGTTTGAGCCCCATACTCCTTACAGATGTCCAGATAATGCAATTGTGAGATTTTTCCCCCTTACTGGCCTTTGACCCCAATTCTGTGTGCAAGGTATGGGCACTGGGTAAAGCCGATGCACATGTGTAAGTGACGTCATTGTGCTATGTAATATGTGGCAGAAGAAGCATTTTGAAGATATTTGGTTATATACCGAATATGCCCCTTTAATGACCTTTGATCCCAATTCTGTTTGCACCATATAGGCACTGGATATAGGCGATACATATGTGCAAGTTACGTAATTGTAGGGTGTGACATGTAGGAGGAGAAGCATTTTGAAGTTTGTTGCCAGAAGAAGAAAGAAGAATCGGAGAGCATTACAGTACCTAGCTGGGGGTGTAAACCCCCCAGCTAGGTAATGAATATGAATCAATATGAACCATATAGGTTCATATATCAGTCAGGTAGTACCTAAGCCTCAGACACAACAAATTCCATTCTGAATATGATGAATGCCCTTCCGATATCAAATAATTTAGATTCCCCCCCCCCCCAAAAAAACACCTTAAAAAAAAAAAAAATTTAGGTCTTTTGGGGGAAAATGTATATCAGCAATACAAAAGGTCAAAATTTTCAATTAATGGATGGCTTTTCATTTCAGCTACATAAGCCTTAAGTACATATCATAAGATGTATACAATGTACTTTGAGGACTGAATTTTTATATCATGTATATATACATATAAAAAAAAAAAGAAAATCTGACAAATCCCAGAAATTGAAGCTAATTGAGGAGGGGACAAGAACCAAAACATTAATTTTATACGGCCTTAACTTGATCCTATACATGTACAAAGGAATACAATATCGCCCAACTTAGCTGAAGACAAGGTATACGTAACGGAACAAATGCATTTAGCCTAGTATTATTATCTAAAGATTGCTATCTTCTGAAAATAACTAGTACAGTATTATACTATTCTTATAAAATGCAGACATAATGGTATTTACTTCATTATTTGTTTTTATCTAGGTGATTATTCGCCATAGAAGTGACGTAATAATCGGATTAATTACCACAGCAATAGATGAATACAATTTTTGAATAAATCGCCCTGCACTACAAGTAGATTGTACTCTAACAGGTGCGAGTGATCAGCATATTCCTATTCTTTGACATCTATGGTTCAATGCATAGGTGAACGTTGTAGTGCAGGGCAATATATTCAAAATTGTATTCATCTATTGCTATGGTAATTAATCCGTCTTTTTCAACAGAGCTTTTTTGTTATTCTTGAATTGCAGCATAAAGAGCCTGGTAGGGTGGCAACTTGGTAGTACATAGTAGTATTAGGGATTTCATAGTCTCCATTGCTGCTCTGATGTACTGGGTTTGCATGAAGTTATTGGTGCTCAAATTCGACATTCCAATGTGTGTTGTATAATAATGGCTTCTGTCTTCTGAATGTGCATAGGTCTAAGAATTTGGGCTTGGTTGTCTATCATGCCTATTGAAAGGAAAATAGTGATATAATAATAATAATAATAATAATAATAATAATAATAATAATAATAATAATAATAATAATAATAGATTTATTGTTAGGGGTAAATTGAATTAATGAAATATGCTAATTAATGATATGCAAATTTATTCAGATTTTGAAGATAGGTTGCCTCTGTTATGCAAATTTATTCAAATTTTGATGATGGGTTGTCTCCTGTGTGCAAATTTACTCACACTTTTTAAATCAGCCTATTTATTAATTTTATTAAGCTAATAAGGCCTATATATGTTTTGCTATGACATCTGACCCTATCATCTACAGGATGTAATGACAACCAAACTATTTTTTTTTTTTTGCCTTGTTGTAATTGAAATTTACAAAAATGTAAAATATCCACATGGCATACCAAAAACTGCTTCCCCCACTCTTGGCATGCCAAAATTGCTTGCCTTCTACCTCGTGATCTCCCAAAAATTGCTTTCCCCAAGTTTCAGCTTGCCAAAAAATACTCCCCCCCCCTCCAAGTTTGTCCTCCACCCATGGCTCATAATTATTGCACAGTCCCTACTTGCCAAAACCATCACTTAAGCATACATTTATTTTCATAATTAAAATTCCAGCAACATTTCTGCTCTTCAAAGAATATCATGCTATTGTGCTATGTCGAAGCTTTACCTTTTACAGAAATGTTTAGTCAGCAGAACACGGATGGTTAGGATAAGCAGTATACCAATTACTGCAATGGATATAGCTAGCCAAGGCATATTATCACCTAAAACAAAGATGACAAAACACATTAGAAGTGGAATGAATATGAATCAATATGAACCATATAGGTTCATATATCAGTCAGGTAGTACCTAAGCCTCAGACACAACAAATTCCATTCTGAATATGATGAATGCCCTTCCGATATCAAATAATTTAGATTCCCCCCCCCCCCAAAAAACACCTTTAAAAAAAATTTAGGTCTTTTGGGGGAAAATGTATATCAGCAATACAAAAGGTCAAAATTTTCAATTAATGGATGGCTTTTCATTTCAGCTACATAAGCCTTAAGTACATATCATAAGATGTATACAATGTACTTTGAGGACTGGACTGTTAAATATCAAAAATAGCCATTTGTAATAATTTGCTATGTAAACGTCCATATTCGATTCCGTATCTGCATAGGAGTAAGTAGGAACGGCATAACAGCTCTTAACAGTGAAAGATAAGCAATAAATTGTCATTAGATGTTTTTACATACAAAAATATTGACAGAAAGGAAGAAAATAGCAGTGTCGAAGCTCAATTCAATTCCATACGGACAGACTCATCCAACATTGACTAAACTTTGGTATGTGTGACCCATAAGGTTGTGTTCAAGTTAATTTTGTATTACTTCGAAGACGGATTTACGCCCCTGACTTCCGTGGTCAGGGACGCGCTGGTAATCGGCGCGGCGATAGCGTAGAAGTGTCGAGGTCTCCTCCCGATATACACACCTATTGACCAATGGGTCAACCGTCTTGTTGTCAAGACTGTAGATCAGCCAATCAGTGTGAAATTATCACTTGTCTTATCACTTGCAGGTAGGTTAGCATACCTATGTATATAAAAATGCAAAAAGATTATTTGTTGATGATTTTTTCTAGATTTTCTGATTTAATAAATCATTAATAAACCTTGACCCACTTGTTTCATATCTTAGTCCAGTAAATCCAACTGGACACTGACAAGTAAATGTGTTGACTCCATCAACGCAGAATCCATCACTGACAGAGGGACTAGGTGAGCAGTATCTATAGCCTATAGCGAGGGGTCTCGGGTTCGAATCCCACCCACAGCAAACAACTTCTTTCCTTCTTTTCTCTCTTTATTCTTTCATTCTTTCCCTTCCCGTCGCCAAAAAGCCCTTCGGGGGTTAGGGTTAAGAGGTTACTTCCGGTGTAAAACCAAATACCTTCAAAATTGTATTGGAGAGTGACGGTATGTTCATACATAAATTGTGTTTACCACATAGAGGAAAGAGATAAACAGAGAAAGTACCACCTGTCAAAGTCCCCGCGTATTTGTATGCTACCAGTTCTCGCATATTCATGAGAGCCGATTATTCGATCGTGCCGTGTCAAACAATCACGCCAGCGCTGTGTGCCTTTGCGTATACGCGATGAGCGTTGCGTGTTTTCGCGATTACGCGATAGACCATAAAAATACGCGGTAATTGCGTAGCAGTCTCGCCTCTCGCATTTCATGGAACAATCGGCCCTCACTATCGGATGAGGCGGAGACATTGACTGGTGGTACGCGCTCTGTAGTCCTCTGTGGTTTACCACCAAAGTCAATTTAACATCGATGTTTACCCAATGTATATGTGTTAGTTTTATTTGGGCCAAAGGTCATTAAGGGGTCACTTCCGGTATAAAACGAAATACCTTCAAAATGCTACTTTTCCCAAAAATTACGATGTTGACGGCACATGCACAGAAGTTGCTATTACCCGGTGTCTATGAATTATACACATAATCTGATAGACAGATATTATACCGTTAGCAACGCATCACATACAGATCTATTCAGCGCTTATTTACGTTCATAACCAGCACACGCATCATATACAGCGTGTTTATAGTGAATATACCGCATTTTGAGTATACCGTATAGGATAATCCTTGCATAGGTCTATGTACCGATACTCTTGCTGTTTATAGTGAGAGACAGTTACCGCAACAAATTATATACCAACTAACATTATCGTACATTTGCAATGACCCTGACACGGGGATGTGTAAATATTGTGGCGCGAGCTATAAACAGCCCATTCAACATGATCATGGCGGCAAACATGTAGCTTCTGTTTTGATGGCTCTTGGGTGAGAATCGTTCCGAATGTCCTGTGCGCATTCTACGCATCATGAAGAAGCTCTTACTTCCGGTAATACCGCACCGCACACAATTTATAGTGCAAATATCTCGCGACAATATCCTTCAGTTTAGAAGGATATCGTTGTACCGTACACTACATAAACTGCTAGTGTTTATATTAGGCAAGTATCCGGATAATTTCTGACCGGATGGAAATTTATACCGCAATGTACCGCGCATCTGCTCCCACTATAAACACGCATATACAGAGCTACATATAAGTTTAAAACCATATTAAACAACTTTACTTGAAAGATGGATATGTCAATTTCACCCAAATGAAACTTCCAAGCCAAGTCTCTTCTTTACAAAAAAGTAATAAGTAAGTATGAAGCTAAATCCAGCAACAGAATTTCCAATCGAGATTTTCTCGAAAAGCGTGTTGCGTCGAATAGATCTTATTCAGTAGGTGATGCGACCGATGATAAGTTATTTAGATATTATATTTTGTTTCCTCTAGTGTATAATGTGGCTTGGAGTTAATTGCCAGTAATTACAATTTTCCTTACAATACAATACAATAGAAGTATTTTCCTTATAAGTTGGCCGTGTATTAATTCAAACCTTATAATTGTTGCAAGTTTCAAGTGTGAAAGCTTCTAGGGGGTTTTCACAGTCCGCTTGTAATCAATTCATCAGCAATTTGACACTCTCACATAATAAGACATGTAGTGATATCAATTTTTGTTTTCTGATTTCCATGTCCAAATCAAAATTCCAGTTTTTGAGTCAATAATACATTACTTTCATTATGGTTGTACTTACTGTTTTGGCAAAGAGTTCCATCGAATCCAGAGTTGGGGTATGGGAGTGCCGGTTGCCACACCCCAGCGATCCCTAAAAAGAAAAGACAGGGAAAGGAAAAGAGGGAGAGGGAGAGAGAGGGAGGGAAGGAGAGACAGAGGGAGGGAAGGAGAGAGAGGGGAGGGGTTGGAGATGGGGGGGGGAGGGGAGAGTGTGGAAGCCGGTACGGCGGTAGAGAGGTGAGAGTATGAGATGCGTCAGTCTCTCACATCGTGTGAGAGAGAGAGGGATGGAAACTACAATAAACCACAATATAGCATATAAGGCTATATATTCCCACCATGCACCTATTTGACCCTTGAGTTCACACTGCTTAATATTCTTTTTTCATACCGCGGAAACATGGCATGTTGCCTATGGGGTCGACGTTAAGTCAGGTTGCGTTTGCGAACTCAAAAATAGCGCAAGTAGCGTACACAAAAGAAACTTCGCGCATGAGATGAGCGTTGTAGCAAGGTCTGAACGCTGTACCGGCGTCAAGTACGCTTAGAGAGCACCCGAGAGAGCACAGGCATGGAATATTCCAATCTGTGTGTTATTAGCTTTTTGTTATCGTAGTTAAAGCAATGGGGAAGTTTATGACAAGTCTCGAACTCACGCTCTCTCCGCTCTTCTTAAATTGTACCAAAGTCCGGCGCTTTACCAACTGAGCTAATGTGTCCAAACCAAAATATCTTGCAACACACGCATTTGCAGGTTTACTTGTTCATATACCGTAAAACCTCGTCTACAAGCATATATACTATTGATGAAAGCTAGATTAATACGAAATATCCGTAAATATGTCAGTACGATAGATTGGTGTTACAATTACACTTGTTGTATATGTTTGTATCAGTAATTTATTTGCTCAAACTCCATAAACATTATAATTTTGTCGATGGATGGCGCCTGGATCAATTAAACTTTTGCCAGAAGCACTCTATATGCTTGTAGACGAGGTTTTACGGTATAACTGTTATGTGTGTCGATGATTTGCTGAAACGGTAAGTTACCTTTTGTGCATGGCGCTCTTCATGTTTGCATGTTGTCAAAAGCGATCGTTAATAGGTACAGTCATATGCTCATTAACGTATTTTTACGGTAAATATCCCTTCTTGTCTTTTTAAAGAGACTGTATCGTGTTTCTTGTTTCCTGGTGATTTATTTGACTCGCGGTTTTTTGTTTTCTTTTCTTTTCAAAGCTATAAACAATGCATCTCTCTGGAATCAAACATCCGGAATAAAACAACGAGTTTTTAATATTATTGTCAAAAAAAGTGACCCTATTAATTGCCAATGTAGAGTTTGTTGTTTGTCCTATCGACCTACATTTCTTATTATTAGTGTTCATTTTAAAGAACAAAACACAAGGAAATATTGTTTCATTGAATCAATTTGAGGTTTGTCTTAACGACCTTCATTTCTTATTATTAGTGTTCATTTTTAAAGAACAAAACACAGGGAAATATTGTTTCATTGAATCAATTTGAGGTTTGCCGTTTGTCTTATCGACCTACTTTTTTTTATTAATGATTAGGGTTTATTTTTATGGAACAAAACACAAGGAAATATTGTTCTCATATTTAAAGAACAAAACACAAGGAACTAATGTTCCATTAAAATAATTTGTCGTAAGTTTGCCGTTTGTCCGATCTACTTTTCTTGATATTTGTTCGGTTTTATGATTTTTTTATGACACATGATTATGTGTTTGTTGAATGAAGAACATTTGGTGAATAATTGAACAGCGTACCCACGGTGCCCGGTTCATAATTTGTATTGGACGTCGAATATTCGATGCAATACATATGTTCATTATTCAATCTATTTCTAGACATTTTAAGTTCTAAAGAATGTTTGTTGATGTAAAATCGATAATAAGAATAAATTCAGGATCGGTAGAATATCTTATTTCTGGTCCAATAAAATGCACTTACTGTGTGCGTTTCGATAGCAACTGTGTGCCTCTTCTTGCCCCCCCGTCAGTGGAATGCTGACCGCCGTGATATTTTAGATTGTTTTGCCCATTTTTATCAACAAATCTACAAAATCAGGGGTATGCCACTGCAATGCCCCTTACCTGTGCCTGTTAGCAGCGTAGTAAGTCCATTCGTTTCTTATGTGTTAACAAAGGGGGAAAACAAAACGTGGTGAGACAATGCAGGTAACATTACAATTTAATAATAGGCATGAGCCAATTAAGTTCGTAAGTATGAAATGCGGTCAACATGAATAAAACAATTAGGGTGGTGAATTAGTAGCTATTAGTGGTATTGGAATGTTGGAAAGCGTAGTAAGTCCATTCGTTTCTTCTGTGTTAACAAAGGGGGAAAACAAAACGTGGTGAGACAATGCAGGTAACATTACAATTTAATAATAGGCATGAGCCAATTAAGTTCGTAAGTATGAAATGAGGTCAGCATGAATAAAACAATTAGGGTGGTGAATTAGTGGTATTGGGATGTTGGTATTATATTTATTTACAGTAAGCACAAGTTAGCAGTACATCAATCATGACCTTATCATAGTACATCATTTTACCACAGTGGCGAAGCCAATGGGGTGGGGGCAGTTAGATGCCCTGTATACATCTTCCCGAACAACAACAACAACAACAACACTTGAAACTAGCCTCCCCGCTCTTCCCTCCAGAAAATTCCTGGCTATGCTACAGCAATGCCCCTTACCTTTGTTTGTTGGCAGCGTAGTAAGTGTAAGTCCATTCGTTTCTTCTGTGTTAACAAAGGGGGAAAACAAAACATGGTGAGACAATGCAGGTAACATTTATAGGTTAATGAACGCGTATTACTTGTTGGGAGAGAAATTAGACAAAATAATGCACGCGCGCTGATGTTGATGCGTCTAATGCACGAGCCCCGAAGGGGGGAGTGCGTTAGACGCATCAACATCAGAAAATAGTAACAAATATAAATGCATCAACCCGCCCGAAAAATGAATCAATCCAACGCGACGCGAACGCGCGCGAAACACTGCGCGTAGTACGCGGAGTGCACAATATACACAATCAATGCATGTTTCGTATTTTTCTAACCGCTTTTCTGATTGGCTGCTTTGATATAGGAGTGTATGAACACAATATAATAATAGGCATCTGCCAATTCAGTTCGTAAGTATGAAAGGCTGTCGTCAGCATGAATAAAATCTAATAAAACAATTAGTGTGGTGAATTAGTGGTATTGGGATGTTGATATTAATGTTGTTATACAGTCGACACAATAAACATGATAAACATATTGGTACAGTTGGGTAGAGGACGTAGGATTCCCTTTGGACATCTTGCCCCACCCCCATGGGATGCTGACCCACCGATATTTTAGATTGTTTTGTCCATTTTTATCAACAACAAAAACTTGCCCTTACCTGTGCTTGTTGGCAGCGTAGTTAGTTCATTCGTTTCTTCTGTGTTAACAGTACAAAGGGGGAAACAAAACGCGGTGAGACAAAGCAGATAAACATTACAATATAATAGTAAGCATGTTCCAATTAAGGAATGCTGGCCGCCGTGATATTTTTGAGATTGTTTTGCCCATTTTTATCAACAACAACAACAACAACTACTACTACTACTACTACTACTACTACTACTACTACTACTACTACTACTACTACTACTTGAAACTAGCCTCCACGCTTTGCTACTGCAATGTCCCTTACCTGTGCTTGGTGGCAGCGTAGTAAGTCCAGTCGTTTCTTCTGTGTTAACAAAGGGGGAAAACAAAACGCGGGTAAGATAATACAGTTGTTGTTATACAGTAAACATATTGGTACATTACCATACCACAGTGGCGTAGCCAATTGGGTAGGGGAAGTAGGATTCCCTTTGGACATCTTCCCCTACCCCCATGGAATGCTGACCGCCATGATATTTTAGATTGTTTAGTCCATTTTTATCAACAACAAAAATGCTCCTTACCTGTGCTTGTTGGCAGCGTAGTAAGTCCATTCGTTTCCTCTGTGTTAACAAAGGGGGAAAACATATATCATATCGCATATATCATTATTTGTGTCTCGCATTGTCTTACGCCCTGCTAGGGTGTAGCATATAGGCCACCTCCGCCTTCATTATTTGATTTTAGCAAAAAGTAAAAATAAAATTCTCCCAAAACGCAAAACCTGGTCGGTGGGGTCTCTGAAAAACAGGATGTGTTTTTTTCGGGACCGAAGGGATCATTTTAGTCCAGTTTAGAATTTTTCAGATCAGCACTCCTTACAATGCGCAAGTAAACTCAACCAAGATCTGAAATCCCCCGAATTTTTTAATTATTTTTAAGCATAAACGATGCAGCTGTTAGAAATCAAACTTACTTCTAAAATATACGTCAGATGCTGGGTAGACATAAGATGAAGCACATCGACCTCTGCAAATACCATAAACATAGACAAAAAATTGAGCATTCGGATTCGCATGTTCTACATAATGTTCTCCTGTATTGACGCCTTTCCTGATGCAACACATATCGTCAAAATCTGAAGAAAGTTGATCATCCCACACTGTTTCCTGATTGTCCAACAAAAGTCCATCTATGTATATGCACTCCATTACAACATTGATAAAATATTCCAAGAGATCTGAGATTGTTCCATCATGCATAAATACAGAAAATGTTACATTACTGGTGTATGATGTGGCTGGTGGAATAATGATCATTGATTCAAAATGTTGGGATCCTGCTCCAGTAATGTACTGCGATACCATGACAGGTTGGTCTGAGAGAAGTGTGAGAACTTCATTACTTGTTCCTTCGTAAAAATCTTCTGGAAGAATAGTCACCGTATCATTATCAGAGATGGACAGAGTTGTGAGCATAGTTCCTGCATAAACTCTGAAAAAATAGCCCAGATCCGATAAGAGAAACGGTGCTAAAACATAGGTATGTCCCCAGCTGCTTACAGGTGGGAGTTGCTCGAGTGCTCCGTCGCTGTTTCCAACCCAGGCATTTTCTCCTATTGCGGTTTCGCCCCCGGCTATCACAGCAACTGGCTTGTTACTTTCTATTCGTGTTCCAGACAGATCTTCGCCATTACTTCCATCAAACCTGTAACTCTCGTACTGCTTGAGATGAAAAATATTGTTTTCTTGGAGTGTTTTCTTGACTGAAACGACTGTGTCCGGATAAAGTGCGGAAACACAGAAGAATGAAGTCTGTGGCGTGTATGTTGCCACGTAATACACATTTCCTAAACGCGATGATGAGTAAACAGTAAATATATCACTTTCGATAAATCCAGTATCTATAACATGAACAGCCACCATTCCCGATGATCTTATTATACCGGTTACATTTTGCTTTCCATCGCCAAGATTAAGACGAAATTCAAACGGCAACGTGATATCGACGTGATGGTCACGGTCGATGGTATGATAACTCGCATTATTGAGCGAAGGAATACAGAGCGTTACATTAACAGGATCTCTGGAAGGTGTTGTGATAAATACGTGTGGGGAAAAATAAATAATCCCACCGTCTACGTCTCTATTATAAATAATTGTCGGGCCAAGTGTTGGGACAGTAAACACATATTCATTCGTCATTCCACTGTCGTCTATTCCTATACCATAAGAAAAAAAAAAACATAATAAAGATAACATGACAGTAAATTCAGTAACACGATGAACATTGTAAACATTAAAAAATTTAGGCAAAAGTCATTAATTACTGATCCAGCGCGATGATTGTCAGTGCGTATTATATCAACTGGGCTAAAAAATAAATTGTTTGCTTGTCCATAGATCACTTTCAGAAGTTGGGTCGGTCGGTCGGTCGGTCGGGAAAGGTGTTTTTTTGGGGGCGCCCTCTACGGAGGCGGCCCACAATATAGGCATGAGTTTGTGAGAAGCTTCTAATTTCACTCTTACTAGATTTACTCCGCAATTGTTTTGCTAAAATTATGCCCTTGCTCAGAAATAAAACCACAATATGCTTGGATTTTATTTTATTATTGTTTTCTGTTATGCAGAGGATAAAATGGTGTGCGTATATTCTTTGTTTAAAAGACAAAATTAATGGATTTGTAAAAACACCAAATAATTCGAGACCTTTGACCTTTGTAACCACTTTGACCTTTGTAACCAATTTACCGCCTCTTAGAACCCGATAGACGGTGACCAACACTATGGACTACAATAGCCTAATCTGAATGGCATAGTCCAATAACCTCAAATAAACAATCATAGTGCAAAATTTGACCTAACTTGCAGAGTATGAGTTTTTGTACCCAAAGTTTCAAAGCCAGGCATCTTATCAAGATCAAGATAGTGATAGTGAAATAACAATTAACATGCTTATCTTACCAAGGTCTTATCTATCTGCATGGGGTAATTGGAAATTATGGTGTAGCCTATTTGTTTTAAGGATGAAACAACTGGCTCCTTTTGCATGGAAATTAGAACAAATTACTATACAAGCTGTATCAAAAAGTTCGGTACCCAGCAGTTTTGATAGTAATTGAAAAGCCTGGTTCTTCCAAATGCAATATCGGGTCCCCCTTAAAATGATAAAATGATCAGACCATAAATCTTTTGTGACTGTTTATGACATTAATCAACAAATTATGCGGATCCTAGATGTGTCGAGGATGTTATGTTTATGAACAAATCGTTACGTTTGTATTTTCAACATTGTTAATCATTGCTACGTGTATGTTAACAAATGAAAGTTCTGTAATTATTTTAATTCTTCAATGCTAAGTTAGTAAGTATTCTTTTGGATATCATCAAATTGTAAATCTCTAGTCAGATTTTCAGTGTGTTAACAACTATGTATCAAAGATGTTACGTTCATGTACAAAACATTAACGTTCTTATCTTGTAAACATTTGTATACCCATATAGCTACTTTTATGAAGAATGAATGTTCTGTAATTGTCTTTTATCCTTCATCTCTATTAGATTTTCAGTGCATTAGCAAGTAGATGATGTATATGTATCACAGACGTTATGATGTATATGTATCACAGACGTTATACATTCATAAAAACTTTTCTTTTGGTCAACATAGGGGTAGATTCTCTTCTATACTATCCATCATATACCCCACTGCATAACGAAATTCAACAATATTCAATATCCAAAGCAATATCATCACTACAATATGCCCCAAAATTGAACTCCCCACTCCACATAATCGCAAATTGACACGACAGCTTCATTCCAATTCAATTTATTTCATCCAAAACGGTCCTGTGATACACCTTCCCCAATCAAACACATTTCTCTTGCATTTGATCATCTTCTACTCTTCCCTAGAAAAAATCATTATGATACCAAATCCCCGGGACCAAATCTAAACACCATGCCATGGAATTCACCATATCACGTCCAAGCTCACATAATTTGGGCGCCCCATTCCTTTTTTAAAGGAATTTTTATTTATTATTTATTTTATTCCAATAACACTTTCAAACATGTACGTCAAATGATGCGTCTGGCCACACGGATCTCAGAAATTATGTAATGTTTGTGCGTGTACGACCTATAGTTAAGAAGTTGGGGATGGGGGGAGGGAGGTCACATGTCAATTTGCTTGTTGTGTATGGGTCAAGAGTCAAAGTTGCTTCAATTTTCGTCAGAGGATGATTTAAGGAAGCCCCATCATGCACTGTAAAAGTGTTTTCACTAGAGTTTCAACAGCCACTTTACTTTTCAAATCCCATTGAACTCTGTGCAAAAGATGTTGTTTTAGAATTGCCCGTGTGTCATTATTAGTTGGTCGATTTCAGATCTAAAGTGATGTATGCACGAAGGATCATTCACACCTTCTGTACATAACATAAAATGTGAAATCGACCAACCTTTTAAAGGTGTTTTTACTGTAAATATATCTGTCCAAATTCAAATTTAACCATGCACGTGTGTATGCAGTGGGCGGGCAGTGGTGTCATGTTCACTCACACAGCTGTGCTAACCGCAAGACTTGCTGGGAAGTGCTTAAATCATCCTCTGAATTTTCGTCAAGGCAAATTGTTCGCCTAGCTTGGAGGTTTCCGAAATAGAATAGTTTGCACTATTTGCGATGTCCATAGTTAGCGTCTTACACAGCAAAGAGTCAAAAGATATATAGGATTCCATAGGATTCAGTGGAATATGGATTTATTTATCATCTATCTTCTGAACTTGACATCATAGATAATAAAACTATTTCCTAAATCCCTCGAACTTGAAGAACAGTTTAATTGCAGCCATTTTATAACATTAACATGCAATGCAAATTGACCTGTTGAGTCTCATAACGCGGTAACTACGTGCCCTACGCGTATGTTACATAATCATTAGACAAAACACGTTTTTTAGTGAATTTGGAGCATGTTTAATTTTTGCCCTGTATGACCTAGACTATGCCATAGTCTATTTTTGATAAATAAAAGCATGTTAATCATGATGAAAGCATTCAGTTGAACTCGAAATTATACTGATATTTAATACATCAAAATACTAGTATAAAATTGTTATGAAAAAGTTAATATAATTATATTAGTGACAGTAAAAGTAAAGTGGCTTATATTATTGAATGCAACATATCATAATGTCATAATTGTATTGGCACTTCAGTACTGAACAATTCTGATTTTAGAATCTGCCAGTTTATTAATCGCGAAATTCCAGGTTAAAAATACTTGGGAAGCTAACAAACAGAGGGAGTAGGGTGACTGAAAAGATCAGATGTGAAAATCTATCAATTGTGCACACATTAATTAAATCAGAGTTTTAAGCTTAAATACAATATCCAGAGTATGCACAATGGGCAAGTGGACTACGGGGTAGTCTATATATGACCATGTATTTCAATGTGGTTTCAATATAGCTTGGCAGAAGCAGATTCACTTGGCAGATTTTAGTGAAATGGACGTACTATATATTAATTTTCAAACCTTTTGCACAAATATTCAATAAATCTACCTTGCCAGAAAGCTACAAAAACGTGTGTTTCAAGCAACCGTATTAAACTGATATTTTCCATATCGTTAAGATATTATTGTCCAAATTATTTGACGGTTGTAGTGATTCTAATTATCTTTTACACAAATATTTAATAAATCTACTTTGACAGAACGCTTCACAGTAAGCATGACTTTCAACTTTCACCCGGACTTTCACCCAGTTACGAGACATACATTATGTGAACTTTAAACATGAAAATAAGTTGTTTTGACGCAAACAAAATTGATTAACACTTTGATGAGAAACCGATTTGTATTATTTGTGAACTTTAAACATGAAAAGAAGTTGTTTTGACGCAAGCAAAATTGATTAATACTTTGATGAGATACCGATTTGTATTATTTGTGAACTTTTAACATGAAAAGAAGTTGTTTTGACGCAAACAAAATTGATTAACACTTTGATGAGAAACCGATTTGTATTATTTGCTGTATATTCTTTGCCTCCTTTGAATAGATTTTAAGACCATGTGCTTCCTGCCATGGTATTAACGTTGAGACAAATTCAATCAAAATTCAATCAACAGTAACATAATTTAACACTAATATTTTGACGCATACAAAATTGATTAATACTTTGATGAAAAACCGATTTTTATTCTTTGCTGTATATTCTTTGTCTCCTTTGAACAGATTTTAGGACCATGTGCTAAAATTCAATCAGAATTCAATCAACAGTAACAATATAATTTAACACTAATATTTCACTGGGCTGTGTTTGGCAAACAAATTATTCAAGATCATGTTTTGACAGTTACATTAACAGTTTACATTATCAACACATTTCTATACATATATATTTAAAGCTAGTCTTACTAAGTATGGGACCACAAGCTCGTATTTTTCACCGGGTGCACTAAAACAAGTTACAGGTCGATAGCCCAAAAACCCAACAACTTAGCTAAAAATCCTAAGCAGGGCCCTAACCCTAACCCTAAACTTAATCCTATAAACCCTAACATATAGCCTAAGTAATACTCCTAACCCAACTCCAACCCTAAGCTTAATCCTGAGTCTAATCCCATCTCTGATCATGCTGACTCTAACCCTAGCCGAATCTTACCCCTAACCTTATCAAAATGTTACAATCCAAAAAAGTTGGTATACGAGGATCATTCAAAAGGTATACCTCCATCATCACCTCTCTGTTATCTTACGGGCCAGGCAATTGAAATTTAACATGATTATACTCTTAAATCTAAGCTACAAAATAAAATAATGTTATTTGACGAAAAAGTGGTTTTTGGTTGTTAACATGGTTAAGATATGTTGGATGTTGGTTAAAGCGAGTACAGATTTAGTACATCCGAAACGGTTAAATACTGAAGCCAAAAGTTTAGTAAGTATCGTATTGAAGCTTACTCAGGATAAATATATAAGCTCCCTGACATGCCTTGGGACTTCAAAACAAAATGAAATATGTTTTATATGAGGAGAAAATACCAAAGGAACAAACAAATGTTAGTGAAATTTGGCAGATCTGTATTCACTTTAACTCTCTTCACGCGGGTGTCGACTGCAGACGACATGTTTCAAAATGTTTTCAAAAATTCCTGAAATATAAATTTTCATCACCATATTTGGAATCAGCATGAAGAATGCATTAAAATGAGTACAAACAAGCTTAGTATTGGTTCAGTAGTTCTTAAGATAGCTCTTGATATTTTGAGAAAATATTTCAAAACTTCAACTTTTTCCGTTGAAGCGTGGCTAGCACCCAGAGCATTAACCAACACATCTTAACAAACAGAGAAAGAGGCTTACGCATCATACACTGACAACATGGAAACGTTAAGACATTACAAACTAGCGCACGAGATCAAATGCTTAATCGTTGTTCTTAATATCTGATATATCAATATACAGGGGAAAGAAGAATTACGCTAGCACATTTAAACATGAATATACAAATGGAAACATAACATGCATAGGCAGATATACCAGAGTAAAAATGTTTAAATGTGCTAGCGTGCGATGCGTAATTCTTCTTTCCCTTGTAATGATATTGAGCATCATTTATTTGATTGTATTAATGTTTGAATGTTTCCATGTTCCAGTGTATGATGCGTAAGCCTAGTTAACCATGTTAACCGGGACTTTGTAAATACGCTCAAATAATATAATGCCCGACTTGTATAAGGATGACATGATAGAAGAATATGGAAGGAATGGGGGTAAACCTAATAATGGTCAAAGAAAGACATTTCAAAAGTTGAAATTGGACTGGGAAAGCATGGGAAAAAAAGTATGAAAAGTGAAATTGAACGTAATTGATCATGTTGATTAGGTTCATGCCTAAAACTTGCAGTCCGGAAGTCGAACCCGTGTATGAAATCCACAAAAATATGCGGTTGGAAAATAAATAAATAACCAATAAGAGGTGAAAATGGTGCATCATCATTTTGAAAACAATTCCAAGTTCAGTGTAATTCAAGTTCAGTGTAATTTATTTTTCCATCAAGTCATACAAAATAACAATAATAAGCATATATAATGGAGGGATGGACTCTGAGGGCGGCACATCCCCCTCAGACACACCCCTGCGTCGCGCAAACGCGACGGGCCGCGCTGTCATGCCGCTTAACAATCTTTCCAAGTTTTTTTTAATTGCATCGCCCCCTTATCAAAATACACTGGCGACGCCCCTAATTGACCTTCACAATATTTTGTTATGTTTAAGATAAGGTAATAATAATATGTAACAATCATTCGACCGACGTATTTTACATTACATGAAGTACATTCTATGTATACGAGTGACTAAAATTATACGTAAATGAAAGGGTTCGGCGTCCAACAAAAAGTCAGTGTGTATTTAGAGGAGGTGGCAGCGAAACATAATAATAATAATAATAATAATAATAATAATAATAATAATAATAATAATAATAATAATAATAATAATAATAATAATAATAATAATAATAATAATAATAATAATAATAATAATAATAATAATAATAATAATAGTAGTAGTAGTAGTAGTAGTAGTAGTAGTAGTAGTAGTAGTAGTAGTAGTAATGAAATGATATTAATGAAAACGATATAATATCTATAATTGTTGTCCTACCTTCAGCGGTGTTCGTAGCGAAGGCCAAAAGAACCAGAAGATAAAGCAAGTCCATCTCCGTAACACCTCGACGACCTTCCCTGTAAGAACAAAACTTCTAGACTAGAATCACGACCACAAATATACGTTACCTATATACTTAATGGTATGGAAATTTCCACTGCAGTTTACGCCAATGTGAAATTGTTTCTAAAAGTGTTTTAGAATATAAAAAAAAATGTGCTTAATGCTAATTATTGCACAGGCTAAGGAAGCCTGATTACTTTTTTGAAATAGCCGAGTGGGAGGGTTTGCAATGAAATGTTTTTTGTGTAAAATCGGTACATCATAATAACGATTCGTGATACCCAATTGATCTGGTTTAGAATTTCCTTTTTAAAATTTAATAAAAATGAAAACTGAAAAGATGGTGAAACTTCTATGTAATAATTACATAAAATCCCTCTTCTAACCTTGAACAAGTTCATTTGGAATGTTAGATTCAACCGTTAACATGGCAAAAAATGGTTGTTGATTTATACTCACATTTTTTTCATCAGACTGGCAACTTATCACGCCTGACCGTTTCCTTTTATAGGCAACAGGAACCATCGTTGAGGGCGTGATGAGTTGGTCAAAGAAGCCCCCCTCGTCTTTATTCAGAGTGTCTTTTCCTTTTTGGCGTATCCAGATGGCTTCTTGCAGAGGCAATGTGGTCGGTGATAGACTTGTGAAGGTACATAGAACCTCGCTACAGATTACTGTTTCGTACTTATGGTAAACTAATCTTTCATTTTCTTAAATTATTTTAGGGCTATATGTGTGATTTTTGCATGTTAAAGTCAAAAATCCAGAGCGTGTTCACAAAGACACGAGAAAAATGGTATACCTTGCAATCTGGTCGCGGTGACCACGAGGCCAGACCACATGCACCGAAGTCATTGAATCAATATGCAGAAACAAACAATTATCAACAATAGTATAGCGCTATAATAAACACTTAAGTTTTCAAGCAGGTAAAATGCCAAAATATGGTACGTTTTCTGTCTTTTCTTATCATAATCAGTGATAATATTGTTAATTGTATTCCCGATATGTTGAAGTTGTGTATAGTTTCAAACTTCAAGATGGCTACTTATGAATCAGGTGGACGAGTGGTCTAGCGCATTGGTACTGGGCTATAGTTCTTCGATAGTCATGCGGCATTTATGGGTTCGATGCCCTCCTCTGCCAAACTAGATTCCATTTTTTGAAAATTTCAGTAAAATAAATGGGTCTAGTCGAATCTATGGCGTAGGGTGGTGTGGAAAACTGCATAACTATGACAAACATATAAAAATCACAAAGATAAATCGCGTGATTAAAGCGAGAGGCAATGATTTAGAACATTGACCTACATCATGTACATAAATGTTAGTCCAATAGATTGCCGTAACCATTTTGCAAATCATGTTAAATTTGCCAATTTTTGGCAGAGATACAGTACTTATAGAGCTAATCATTGTAGGCTATGGAGTCATTTCAACAGTACCCATATTTTGTGGGAAATGTCACTGAACTTTTACAAGGGGGTCAAGTTCAAAATTGCTCGGACTTGGGTAAAAACAACAATAACTACATTATAACCCTTACATCTACTTTTCCACGTGAATGTGGAGTTAATATTCAATGTTAGCTCACTCGACAAGGTGTTAGACTATGGTACGAGAGGTTGCGAGTTCGAACCCCGGCGGTGGTTAGTACGCTCTCGTGTAAAAATTGAGTTCCCTGGACAAGGAACTTACTGCTAATTGTCTCATTGTAACGCGTACGAAACTCGGGGATCCGATCCTGGCTGCGATGGTCAATTGTGAAAATAATGTCTAGGGTGTGCGCTCTTGAAGCTGCAAAGTCCCTGTGTTGTTGCTTGACGATTTATGGAATAGTATGGGGCCGTAGTGGTCAGCGACAGCCTGTTAAGTGTGCGGAGCCTTGTGGATCAACGTCTAGGCGTTGTGCCTCTGCGTAGCGCACTGTAAATCACTGTTTTTTTTGTGTTTTTTTAAATTTGTATAGGCCTAATTGTTACACACTAGGAAAATCTACTATCGTTGAAACTATTTCAGGAAGTTTTGCAAGAGTATTACAATTAAGGTGATTATGTGTAGGCCTATGTGGTTTGTGTTTATTATTGCCCAAACTTAGTGAAGTAAATTTGCTAAAGATATTTCTAGGAAGAGTGACATTTCCTGCTGAGTGACCTAGAAAATTAATCGGTCTTTTAGACGGGGAATTCCATGAGTCCCACCAATGTTGGAAGAAATCATTTGAAGCCAGTTAGGGGCATGGGAGTTACAAAAAAAAAAAAAAAACTTAGCCCACTAGTGAGACGGAAAAAAACTTTGCCCACTACTGAGACGAAAAAAAACATTGCTTCACTGATGAGTAAAAAAAATTCCCCCACCCAAGTTTGTATAAAAGTATACATTAAAATTGACCCGGCGTCGAAAAAAAATTCTGCCTTCGGAGGCGAAAAAAAAAAAAAAATTCGGCGGCGAAAAAGATTCTGCCTGAGTCAGCCTGACCCCCCCTCCCATGCCCCCCCCCCCCTGAGAATCTAAATGGTGCGTCCCATATTATAGTCGCCTCTTGCACCAACATTCTTGACCTTTCATGGGGCTATAAAGCAGGTGATCGGTTCCCCATCCCCTAAGGAGCACTATCTCTGAGGTTCGCTATCACTGAAGTGTAAAATTCAACAGGGATAAAATCCAGCTAGGCCTACCTCTAATAACAAGGGTTCGCTATACATAAAAAAAAGTCCACTACTATTACATTTATATTTTTAAATTCGCGATATAATACAAACTAATTATGGCAATTAAAATGTGATATTTCTGATATTCAATAGTCCTCGAAGTAAACTTTATACATCTAATGATATGTACTCAAAGTGTATGCAGCTGGGATAAAAATAGGGGAGACCGGGGAGTGTTCGCCCTATTTGTTTCAATCTCGCCTAGAGAGGGCAATTCTCATGTTAGAAGGCTATAGTTTTTGCACTTTAATTTGCTGTAGTAGCTAAATACTACCACATTTGTAAGAATATTGAGCTTTCAGTAACGGCAGGAAAAGGGAAAATAAAAATCACGATGCAAGGGCGGACTTGCCCCGTGCTGGAAAAAAGACCGCTCACATGGTGGGGTAAGTTCGCCCTAATAAAAAGAAAATGTTATAATATCAATCTAATAAAAGTTGTTGATTTGTCAAAACCAGTTTGAAGAAACTTACTTTCTTTACTTTTTCGAAGCTTGATGTTGTTGTGATGATCCAACAGCTGATGACTGGCGGGAAGTTATGTCACTTCCGGTAGCGATGTTAATCTTTCTAGCAGTCTCCAACAGTGGATCAAACACGTGACTTAGATTGTAGACCCCTCGTCTTTGTTCATAACTCCTCGCCCCCTTATCCTGATCTGAATTGATTCTTTGATCCATCTTGCTTTTCTATCACTTTCTCTCTCTAGGATTTTTTGCTTCCCCCAATTGATAATATGATTAGCCCTGACTAAGTGGTCACTAATAGCTGAGTTCTTGCATTTTCTGGACATTTGTAAGGGGTACGGGGCTGAACTCGTTGACAACAAACCTCATGACCAGGGGAACATTTTGCAGGGGCAAAGGACATCTGGGGTCAAATCTTAGAATTTCATTATCTGGACATCTGCAAGGGGTTAGGGCTCAAACTTGGTGACAACAAAACTAATAGCCAGGGGAAAATGTTGGAACATTTTCAGGCGTCAAGCTAAAGGTAGTGGGCTCCCTCTGGGTAGTAATACATCTGGCATTCAAAGGTTGCAAAGAATCCAGACTTGAGCATCCAAACTCATGTGCTGCATAACAAAACAGGATCATGCTACGCCTTGTTTACAAGAATTACATTGGCTTCGGATCAGAGAGATGATCATTTTCAAGATCATGATGATTATTTTCAACAGCCCCCTCTTATATGACTGATCTTCTCTCTCTGTATTGTCCAGCCAGATCTGGCCTCAGATCCGTCTCTGATACAACACGTCTTTCTGAGATCAACAGCGTCAAATTGCTGAAAACTGCTACAAACAGGTCTTTTGTTCATTCAGCACCACATCATGATTTGGAACAATCTGCCCACTACCATCAGGGAATCAAATACATTGTCTGGTTTCAAAAAGGGTCTAAAAACTTACTTATTTGCTGCTTAGGAATAGTTTGTTTCACAGTGGTCATAATTTGTATGTTCTTTGTATTTAATTAATCTGATTTCATCTTTTGCCATGTTATTTTGCCATTTTTGTCATATGCGCTGCGCTCTTTATGTATGTAGCGCTATATAAATGCCTCAAATGTAATGTAATGTAAAGGTCATCTGGGACCAAATCTTCGAATTGCATTATTTGGACATATGTAAGGGAACAAGCCAAAAGATCGATGATGTCCTTTAAATGAAACTAGTTAGGTAGAAATAACAATGACCCAGTTTTGGAAAGAGAAGGAACTTGAGTCCCGGCTGCTGTGGGCCATATCAAATGCACAAACCTTTCTCCCAGGACCTTACCACATGTAGATACCCAGGACCTCAGAGTAGGCCTAATGTAAAGAAAGGCCAACTCGCCAACTCAACTATATTCTCCGTCGTATAATATTTGTCTGTTCAGGGAAAGATGTACAACAAGGCTGTCCACTTTCTGCACTATTGTTCAGAGGCGGCAGAACGATTTTAAAAGTGGGGGACCAGTCAGGGTGATGTAAAATATCAAAATAATGGTCTCGAAGCGGCCATCGCGTCGCGCTTGCACGACGCAGGGGGCGTCTGAGGGGGGATGTGGCCCCCTCAGAAGTGAGAAACTTTTGCAAAATGAAGACCCAATTGAAACCATTTGATGGACTATTTTGGTACCATTATTGTGTACAATTTGACTTTGAACAAGAAGAGTCCTTAAAAAGGACAACGTTCCGCTATGGCCTACTGGTATTGAATAAATCAAAATCTACTCTTTCTTAACATTGATATAATTTAGCTGAACTACTTGCATGGGGGTGTAGAAACACACAATAAAGCAGTTGTTAAATAGCATGTTGTGGGACCGGTGCACTGGCGTAACAAACAAGTGGTAGAATCCATTAGTTGCTATGACAACGTACCTAGCCCAGTTCGGACAACGACCTTATGAACTTGAGGAGGTCTTTTTAGCTGAATGCATATCCAGTATAGAGAACCAGAGGGAGAACTGTCTATGCTGAATGCTGGCTTAGAATTAGTAGAATTAAATTTGATATATTCTGTGGAAGACTTGAAATCGTGTGTGGAACTTTCAAGAATTATCTTATAGTGAACGGTGTTAATGAAACACTTTTGATACATCATGGTTTAAATGATTTACAAACTAAGTATTTTAGAATATTTACTTCAATCTTCATTCATAAAAAATACTGTAGTGCATGTATGCAGTTTACTATGCCTAGATCCTTGAGCTCCCACCAAAGGGCAGTGCACTCACTGTTCATTTAGGGCAAGTTCGTGAAAGTAAATACACATAAATCATCACCAGTTTATAAATTTAGCCTAATCTCTGCAAGGTAAAGTTACAAAATTTAAATGGTAAAAAATATTAGTTGGCTTTGGGTATGAGAGTATTGTATTTCTGTCATTACTTTGCTGTCACATCCCAAGATCCAATAGCGTTAATACAGATTAAGAGTCAATGAACTGAGAACTCGGCCATTGTGATGTAAAACAGCAGAACCAATGAGATGCCTTCTTACATACTAAACTGAGGTGATTGTCTCTGCTACATCTCCTGGCCTCCATGCACTTTCATGACTATTAAACCAAGCAACTATTTGACAACCTAGTGTACGAGAGGCAGCATTTTACCTCTTTACAGTCTCTTTCTCATACATATAATTCACGCTTCAAGCAAGTTTTACAAACAGGATATGATGAGAACTGGTACTGGGTGTTTTGATCAATCTGAGCATATCGCATATCGTTCCTGCGGAACAAAAAGCCGAAAATTGGTGAATATACAAATACTGTCTATGAGTGTGATGGTCGAAATATAATCACTCAGTGAAAGATGGATTGTTCCATTCCACGAGCCGGAACGGCGAGTGGAATGGAACAATCCATCTTTCACTGAGTGATTATATTTCGACCATTACACGAATTTAAGAGAGTTAATATTTGTTTTATATCACTCATACATAAATCATATTACTCAAAAATACTATTTAAGATATGGAATACATTTTTTCATCAACTTAACACTATGTTTTGCCGTGACATAATTCACAATTTTACAGTCCACCCCATAACTAAATTGGCGAGTGTGAAAGTCAGCGCACGGCCTTGCACTATGATGGTAAAAACTATCACACGGAGAGGGTGATGGTAAAAGTGATAAATGGTAATCAACCAACGAACTGTCTAGAATTTATGTATGAGTGATATATGAAGCTATTAAAGCCATTCGTGGATAAGTTCTTACTATTATTAACTGTAGGCCTATAAATTAATACTGTAAACATTAGTGTCGGGTATCCAAAGCAGAAAAAAGGGCGAAAGCAAGGGGGTGTCTGGGGGGATGTAGTGAGAAACTTTTGCAAACTGAAGGCCCAATTGAAGCCATTTGGTGGACCATTCTGGCACTATTATTGTGTACCAATTTTAGTTTGAAAAATCCGAAAATAGGTTAAATGAAGGCCCAAATTGAAGCCATTTGTGGACAAGTTTTCACTATGATTGTATAAATTATTGCTTTTAGTGTTGGGTGTCCTAATACAGGGGAGTTGGAAAATTTTGCAAAATGAAGGTCCAATTGAAGCCATTTCGTGCATCATTTTTACACTTTCTTTAAGCATGTTAAGGGTCTAGAATAGGATTATTTATGTTCACACAGACATGTTACACACAGCACATTATGGGTTAAACGTGGGGGGGGCGGCGGTCCAAAAAGTGAAGGGCCACTGCCCCCCCCCAGGCTCCGCCGCCCTTGCTATTGTTTATAGGCCTATTATCAATTGAAACTTTGGCATGTAACATAAGAGAAGAAATGGTATAAAATTCCAGGCATTCTCTGACAAGAACATTGTTGTTTTGTAACTATTAGTTATTTTACTTATTAGTTATTTTTGACGAAGTAATATTAAATTATACCATGAAGAATTAAAATATATACAATTTTTTACTACGTTTTTAAGAAATGGCGGCCATCTTGAATTTGTATAACAAAACAGGAGAACCCTCGCCGCTCGGTAACGGAACAACACTTATTTCAATTTCAATATCATTTGCACTTGACCTGAATAAAAATATTATCCGGTTTTGCCAAATGAAACCGCTTAATCTGGCAATAATGTCCACTTTAATAGTTTTGAAATTTGATGGGAAATGGGCCCAATTAACTTATATATATGCTGCCCTCAATCTCCAAGCTCATGTATTTAGAATATGACATACAGAGCCAGCATAGGGGCGTTTGTGCGAGTCAGGTATGTGTGCTTTTTCTCATACGTTTAATCTGATTATTTATGGAATAGAATCTGCATATCAATTTGTAAGCACTCTTGAACGCAGTCACAGTTCATTGAATTTACAACCGTATGTCAAAACAGGTGAAACTAGTAGGCCTAACTTTTTGCACAAGATTTGCAATTTAAAGAGAATTTGGCCATTGCTCATTGAAATGAAGCTAGTATATATGGACAATATAAGTGTGCTCTTTCATTTGATGACATAAAATTTGAAAAATATTATAAGGAACACTTGAGGTTTTGACTATTAAAACCTACATCTTGGTTAAAAATTGTGCTTGAATAGGTCGTTTTCAACAGATTTTTCACATTCGCGTTTCTATAAACATCGAATTACGTCATCTGTTGACGGAATGAAAAACGGTGTTTTTAACAGGAAGGGTTAGCTTTCGTTTGATATAAAAACTTTTCTAATTGGATGAAACCAATCACAGATGCCATATTTTCCACTAGTCACCACACTCAACTGTGTAGTATAAACACAGACTGTGTAGAAGCTAGACGGGATGTGCTTGGAAAAATCTTTGTACTCGGGTGTATCGAGGTGGAAACTGTGCGTACATGACAGTAATGCATGTCGGGAGAAAATCTTATGTGGTCGGGGCAAAGTGGAACACCGGAAACAGACCCCACTCAAAACTATGCAATACAAATGTATAGTAGGTAGGCCCTAAATGGTATTGACAATGAAGACACACCTGAAGGGGATGTAGGCCCTATTTCTGTAAATATGCCCTCTCCACGTTTCACTTTATCCCAGCCTAAAAAACCTTGGGCAAAGCAGAACAACTTTGTCAAGTTCGCACCATTTAATAAAACCGCATTTATTAATGCCATTTGTCACTTACAGTAAGGTCAGATTTATATAAGCCTTGTTTTGCCTTCCCTTGTCTTACTTTGTAATCCTGTATGGGCTAATCAAAAATTCTTGGTCCACTTCGACCCGGTCTTCCTTATTATAGGCCTATATACAATATCTATTGGATGTTTTCTAACGATTTAAGTCACAAAATTCAAAGACTTGGCATAAGTTACAGCATTCAAAATTTGGAGTATAGACTGTGAGAAATGAGCTCATAAATTTTAATATTTTATGTTCCGTTTAAAAGATATTAGAAAATAATTCAAAAATTAGAATGCATAACCTAAAATTAGTTTTCATACAAGCATACAAAACATACCATACAAATACATTTTTGGCCCTGAATAATTCTAAAAATTGGCCAAATACTAAAATTTGACTTTAATTAGGATTTAGCTATATTTAATTTGGATATGTTTTTAATTCTAAAATTTAGTGCTGTACTAACTTTTTGTGGAATTGGGACTAGTTGTGATTCCTCCTACTAATAAATCCCAGGGTAATAACATTAGAAACTGCCAGTTTGTATAATAAACTGTCAGTTTGTATAATAAGCGATCAGTTTGTATAATAAACGGTCAGTTTGTATAATAAACTGTCAGTTTGTATAATAAACTGTCAGTGTGTATAACGGCCAGTTTGTATAATAAACGGTCAGTTTGTATAATAAACAGTTAGTTTGTATAATAAACTGTCAGTTTGTATAATAAACTGTCAGTTTGTATGATAAACTGTCAGTTTGTATAAAAAACCGTCAGTTTGTATGATAAGCGGTCAGTTTGTATAATAAACGGTCAGTTTGTAAAATAAACGGTCAGTTTGTATAATAAACTGTCAGTTTGAATAATAAACGGTCAGTTTGTATACGATCAGTTTGTATAATAAACTGTCAGTTTGTATAATAAACGGTCAGTATGTATAATAAACTGTCAGTTTGTATAATAAACTGTCAGTTTGTATAATAAACTGTCAGTTTGTATAATAAACTGTCAGTTTGTATAATAAACTGCCAGTTTGTATGATAAAATGTCAGTTTGTATAAAAAACCGTCAGTTTGTATAAAAAAAACGTCAGTTTGTATGACAAACTGTCAGTTTGTATAATAAACGGTCAGTTTGTAAACTATCAGTTGGTATAATAAACTGTCAATTTGTATAATAAACTGTCAGTTTGTATAATAAACTGTCAGTTTGTATAATAAACTGTCAGTTTGTATAATAAACTGTCAGTTTGTATAATAAACTGTCAGTTTGTATAATAAACTGTCAGTTTGTATGATAAACTGTCAGTTTGTATAAAAAACCGTCAGTTTGTATGATAAACGGTCAGTTTGTATAATAAACTCAGTTTGTATAAGCGGTCAGTTTGTATAATAAACGGTCAGTTTGTATAATAAACGGTCAGTTTGTATAATAAATGGTCAGTTTATATGATAAACTGTCAGTTTGTATAATAAACTCATTTTGTATAATAAACTGTCAGTTTGTATAATAAACTGACAGTTTGTATAATAAACTGTCAGTTTGTACAATAAACTGTCAATTTGTATAATAAACTGTCATTTAGTATAATAAACTGTCAGTTTGTATAATAAATGGTCAGTTTGTATCATAAATGGTCAGTTTGTATGAACAACTGTCAGTTTGTATAATAAACTGTCAGTTTGTACAATAAACTGTCAGTTTGTATAATAAACTGTCAGTTTGTATGAACAACTGTCAGTTTGTATAATAAACTGTCAGTTTGTATGATAAAATGTCAGTTTGTATAATAAGCTGTCAATTTGTATAATAAACTGTAATTTTAATAATAAAACTGTAATATAATAAACGGTCAGTTTGTAAAAAAAATTGTAAGTTTGTATAATTGTCAGTTTGTATAATAAACTGTCAGTTTGTATAATCAACTGTCAGTTTGTAAAATAAACTGTCAGTTTGTATAATAAATTATGATACTGTACGATCCTTTGATGTACCGTCCCACACGCCATGTACATACTGTGTTATGAACATCGCATATGTGTTCGACCAATATTTCCATTATAATAATAAACCGTCTTAATAACATGGTTTATTATAAATCTCGGGTTTTGATTTACTATTAAAAAAATAAAGTACATTAAAATCGTGTAAAAACCAGAATTAAAGAAAAAATATTGAGGCGTCCTCCTCAGCAAATGTTACAATATGACTTTCAATGCAAACAGACATAAAGGTCATGACAGGTGGGGTTCATTCTTTGGGTAGGTGCCTATTTGAAGGTTTACTTGTTTAAAAAAGAGATATGTCTCTAACATAATCAAAAAGTGTTTGGCTCATTCTTTATCAGCAACTTCATTATATTTTTTAGGCTTTTTCTGCAGCTGATGTCATCTCCATCAAGGTAATCATCTTTCACAATTGCACCAAACATGTGATGAACATTGAACCTGTGTTTTTTACATACAGAGGAAGATTATGCATGCACACATATCATTACAATTCACAGAATTAGAGAAGGAAAACCGGGACTCCCTATACCGCCACATACACACACGTTGTCAGCTATGGGATAAAAATTGGGGGTATTCGGGTCCTTGTGGACAGTGTGCGGAGACGAATGAAAACAGTTCTGCATCTCATCTGAAGCGTCTTGGTACTCGCGTGCAGGTCGCACCAAGTGTGTCTCTCAAATGTGTGTCGTGCTTGCATGACAACAAATTCCTCAAGTGCATTCAGAGGGAAACCAAATACCCCTAATTTTTGCTCCATGCCTGTATCAAGATGGAGGTCGAGTCCCGGTTCTCTTTCTCTAATTTTGTGTTACAATTCCATTTGACCAGTTTTAAGGTCAAAACAGGGCATTATCTGTCATCTTCATACATATCTGTCACAAAATTGTGACAGTGTGATGTGTTGTATATTTAAGAAATAAAGGGTAATGCATTATCCTTTATCACGAAAATAATGTGTCCGAGGCAGTACAACCGTAAATCGTGGCTGAGGCGCAGCCGGACCCATTATTTAAACGCTTTTACTGTCGAGGACACATTATTTGCGTGTAAAGGATAATGCTGCACCCTTTATTTCTATTCTATTACCACAAAATAGTGCGATTTAAAGAGAAAATGTCACATTTTTTGCCCAAATATTTCAAGTTGTTTACCTCAAGGTGGAGAGCCTACGCGTAAGTGATAGCTAGTATTGCAGAACGCGTAACCAAGCGTAATGCTTTGCGTGGAATGAGTAACGATGCTAATATACTGCATCGCACTTTAGTGTGCGCTGTGATGCCAGAAGAACATAAAGTTCGTTGCCCTGGCCACTTTATTGCTAATTAATGGGCTTTCACGTGACGTGTTTCAACAAATCACAGTACGCGATTTTGAATAATGGGTCGTGGAGGTAATAGAATATGAAATAAACAAACTTATGACATCAAAGGAGGTTAATAGAAATAAACTTACAACTGTTGTAATTTCGAAAAAAGTAAAATAAATAATACTAAAATTTTAGTGATCTGAAGCGTTTGGAGATGACGATTAAGAAAGGTACCAACCTGTATGAGTGAAGAAATTAATAGTTTTGATGAATTTATGGCACCAACATGAGGGCAAAATGTCCGAATGAATTGACAGCAGATTGGCTTGTTCTCTCCATGTCAAATATATGACTTAACAAATTTGGTCTTCTTCTCAGAGCACTTTCAATATTTGTGACCGTAAATGACACAAATTTCCGGACTAGAAATTTTAGACATGAAGGGTGAAATTAATTTCACTCCTTGCTATGAAAGATGTGTTACAATAACTTTTTACAAATAGACCATAAATAATTTGTGATTCCTGGTGTTTTTACGCTGCTGAAATTATCCACTAAAAGATATCAGCATCAAAGGTTTTGATCCCCAATTGGGACATGAGATTTTGGGGATTGTGACACAATATACAAGCAATTTTTTTCAAAAATAAGAACTTTTTCAAATATTTTAAGATATAAAATTAATGCCAATATTCAACAATTGAAAAAAAAAATGGGGGGTCAGCAGGACAGTGTGGAAATTTTGCCCCCTTTAGCTTGGTGACCTCAGTATGCCCCAGGGTCATGATTTTTTTGTAGCAACAAAATAATTAGGCTGTTCATTATTACTTGCCTCAATATTTGATACCACAATTCACTGATTTTAACCCTGTGGCCAATACCAACTAAATTACCAGCATTTAAAAGCCTATTTTGATTGGTTACAAAGAGGGTTCTATCATGCATTGAGCCAATCAGAGATGTCGTAAGAATATTCAGTGGGGCTAAAAGGGATTAAGTTGAAAAAGAACTCTATTTTGATTGGTTACTCAGAAGATTATATCATGTTATTAACCAATCAGAGGCACTTTAAGAAAGGCAGTAGTGGCTGTGGGGTTAAAGCTGCCAGCAAACTTTCATGACAACCTAGGGCTATGAGCATTAAGAAACTACAGTTTTGTGAAATCCAGGTCCCCACAGGCCTGACGTATCCTGTTGGCAGTTGCTGGAGTTTCCAGTGAGAGCATTTCTGACTTTCCCGCATCAGATCGGGCTGATCGGATGGCATCTTGGACAGCAAGATGCACAGAGGTTGCAAGAATGAAGGGTGGTTCACCAACGCCCTGTAAAAAAGAATATCAAAATATATCTAATAGCTAGGTTTATCAGTTGAAAATATATCAATTTTCATTTTTCATTAGACAGCAGTAAAGGCTATCTTCAGTAGATAGCAGAAAAAGGTATCCTCTGTAGATAGCAATAAATAAATATCTTCAGTAGATAGCAGTACAAAGCTATCTTCAGTAGATAGCATTAAAAAGATAAAGATCTTCAGTAGATAAAGTAAAAGCTATCTTCAGTAGCTAGCAGTAAAAGAATATCTTCAGTAGATATCAGTAAAAAGCTTTTTTCAGTAGATAGCAATCTTCCGTAGATAGCAATAAAAGCTATCTTCAATATATACCTTCAGCAGATAGCATTAAACAGCAATCATCATTAGATAGCAATACAGATATTAGTAGTTAACAGTAAAAATTATTTTCAGAAGATTGCAATAAAAAGATATCTTCAGTGGACAGCAATAAACAGCATTCTTCAGAAGACATCAATAAAAATATCTCTTCAGTAGACAGCAACACAGGCTATTTTAGATAGCAATCAAAAGCTATCTGCAGTAGACTTTCACTGGATAGCAATAAATCTTCAGTAGATAGAGAAAATTATATCTTCAGCAGATAGCAGTAAACAGCTATCTGCAGTACAGCAGCAACAACAACAATAATAAAAATGTATAAAGTGCCAATATTCAAAAAAGTCAATTGTTCAAAGGCACTGAAAGTCAAACACACAAAATTAAGTCTGATAGGCTTATTGGAACAGATGGCATTTTAGCAGCTTCTTGAAAATGCCAACAGTCTGAGATATGGATGGAAAATTTGTTCCATTCTTTTAGACACCAATAAAGACTATTTTCAGTAGATAACAGTGCAAAGTTATAGCTTCAGTAGATAGCAGTAAAGGGCTAGCTACAGTAGATAGCAATTAAAAGCTATCTTCAGTAGATAGTAAAGCTATCTTCAGTAGATAGCATGTAGCAATAAAGAGATCTTCAGTACATAGCCGTAAAAGGCTATATTAAGTAGATAGCAGTAAAACAAACATCTTCAGTAGATAGTGTAAGGCAGCAAAAGCTATCTATTCAGTAAACATTAATAAAAAGCTATCTTCAGTAATAATAATAAAAATAACAACAACAACAACAACAACAACAACAACAACAACAACAACAACAACAACAACAACGATATTAATAATAATAATAATAATAACAACAATAATAAATTGGTTTCCCGACATCAACAGTAAACAAATTCTCTTATCCTTACCTTAGACGAATAAACCCCTCTAACATTTGGACAGTTTCTGAGTAAGGTGATGTTGAACTCAGCAGGTATGTCTCGCACAAATGGAATCCTGTAGTTATGAGGTCCATTGGTGATGTGTCCCATCTTTGTCACACAGGAGTTCCTCAAGCATGAAATACCCATATCCCATCATGAAACCACCTTCAATCTGAAAAAAAAACACACACCAATAATTGACAATAAATAAATCCTGTCCAGACATGGTGTCGACTGCAATGTCAAGTTTCAAATTTACTTATAATTTCATAATGTAAATTTCATGACCATATTCACACCAATAATTGACAATAAATAAACCCTGTCGAAAGTGGTGTCGACTGCAGACATCAAGTTTCAAATTTTCTTATAAATTCAGAATGTAAATTTCATGACCATATTTGGCATCATCAAGATTAGAAGGCTATTAGATGTCAATATCAAAGATTAATTTCACAAAATTAATTCGATTAATTAATTTCACCAAAAATAATTTGACAAAAATAATTATTAGTTAAATTAATCATCACCTGTCCAATATCTAAAGCAGGATTTAGACTCTTGCCCACGTCCATAACAATATCTGTACGTAGCAGCACATGATTGCCTGTGAGACAGTCTATCTGCACCTCACTACATGCTGCTCCAAATGTGGAGTAAGGATACGGTCTGCCGGTTTTAGTACTCCAGTCCCATGTGATACGGGGAGTCCTGTAATTAAAAGGAAAAGTATTACGGTTACGCCAACAAAAACATGTTTGTTTCCTCTAGCAGGTCTAAAAAGCCAAATGCAAATTGCATTTTTTTTAAATCCATGTCTTGAAATTTTACACCCACTACACGCTACTGGAAACAAACTTGTTTTTTTGCTTTTTTGCCTCATCAGCAATAATTATACCAAAGTTTGACATCTGAAGTGCATATTTTTCTTATAGTCCGTCCCAGTAAAAATTCATGCCTGAGATATGTTTCCTTTTGATGGTAAGAACAAACTAGAATTACGCAGTTCATAATTAAGGTGGCCCCCACAACAAAGAGTTGTAAAAAAAACCCAGGGTTTTAAATATAAAATAATATGCAACTAGTCATTAATAGGTACATAAATGTGCAAATAACATGACACAAATTATGCAACACAAGTGATCACACTCAATCACCCTACCAAGTTTGAAGATGATCAGAGTGGATTAATGGAATTTCAGGCAAAATATGCAAATAAGCTTATTAATATTCATAAATTTGCTAGGGAGTTACATACTACTGCCTTTTCTGATGTAAGTGTCACCAGCACTGGACCATTTTGACACTGACCATTAGCAGTGGTTCCCGTCCTGTGGGTCGCCACCCAACTTGGGGTCATAAACTTAAAATGAAGGGTTGTAAATTTACCAAGGTATAAGATGAACCATGCAAAACAATATTCTGACAACAGGTTGCAAATGGTCCCGATTAAAAACAAGAGCACCAATGGCGCTGTGGCTCTGTGCTTTATGGTGACAGTGAAAGTCGAATGTGCAACAGGTGAAATCATTTGAGTATATGTGACATATTACATTCAATGGGTACATCTGGTCGGTTGGTAGCTATCTCATTTGCAGAGCATACAATGATAGGCCTACATCAATCAATTTTGGGAATTACTATTTAGCCACATGGATCGAAACGGGTGGAATTGGATGGAAAAGGGTCCAAATGGGTCTAAACTAATCAAAATGTATCAAAATAGGCCTATGTCAAGAATAGTGTTAGTCTGAATAAGGATTTGGCTCTAATTGGTGACTACCCACCAAGTTTCAGACTAAATACAACAGTCAGAGATGTCATAAGCTGATCGACCCAAAAAAATCCTGAACTTGCTAAGCATAGCGAAGCGGAACTCTTGCCCAGCACGGCCGGGGTTCCTTAAGGGTCCCGGTGGGGTCCAGATGGTTTTGCACATTTAGCACCACAGGAAAGGCCATTTCAGAGGGTAACAAGGCGGTTCTCGAACCACTAGTCTCGCCTGCTTTTGTGACCGCCTGCTTTTGCGATAACTTTTGGTAGAGAGGTAAATGAATTTGGCGGTTATCGGCTGGGCACGATTATCTGGCTGATGGTAACTGTACCCACCAAGTTTCATGCCCATGCAACAGTTTTTACTAATATGACCTCAGATGACCCCTGGTGGCCCTGAAATGACCTTCTAAAAATTTGGCTCTAAATGTTGACTGTACCCCCCCGTGCTAAGTTTCAATTACTAATTTGACCTCAGATGACCCCTGGTGGCCTCAAAAATGACCTTCCAAAAATTTGACTTTAAATGTTGACTGTACCCACCAAGTTTCATGTCCATACGACAGTTTTTACTAATTTGACCTCAGATGACCCCTGGTGACTCCGAAATGACCTTCCAAATATTTGGTTTTAAATGTTGACTGTACCCACCAAGTTTCATGCATATATGACAGTTTTTACTAATTTGACCTCAGATGACCCCTGGTAACCTCAAAATGACCTTCCAAAAATTTGGCTTTAAATGTTGACTGTACCCACCAAGTTTCATGCCCATCCGCAGTTTTTACTAATTTGACCTCAGATGACCCCGAAATTACCTTCCAAAAATTTGGCTTGAAATGTTGATTGTACCCACCAAGTTTCATGCCCATACGACAGTTTTTAC
This sequence comes from Amphiura filiformis, assembly GCF_039555335.1. Classification (NCBI taxonomy): domain Eukaryota; kingdom Metazoa; phylum Echinodermata; class Ophiuroidea; order Amphilepidida; family Amphiuridae; genus Amphiura; species Amphiura filiformis. Next base: position 45,060,722 of record NC_092640.1, on the reverse strand, counting down.
TAATTTGACCTCAGATGATTTGCTTGATATGCATCAAATACGCATTTAAAATTATGCAAATTAGGTACTTAATTAGCATATTTTGCGCTTAAAATCTAATCAGGTCGAGAACATCTGGCCACGCTACTCCCCACCAAGTTACGTCACTGTACCCCATACGGATCTCCAGATAAGCTGTTCACAAGGGTTTTTTGCTTGATACGCATCAAATACGCATAAATTATGCAAATTAGGTACTTAATTAGCATATTTTGCGCTGATAATCTAATCAGGTCGAGAACATCTGGCCACGCTACTCCCCACCAAGTAACGTCACTGTACCCCATACGGATCTCCAGATAATCTGTTCACAAGGTATTTTGCTTATTACGCATAAATTATGCAAATTAGGTACTTAATTACCATATTTTGCGCTGACTGAACCTACCAAGTTTCATGCCCATATGACAGTTTTTACTAATTTGACCTCAGATGACCCCGAAATGACTCCAATGTCGACTGTAACCACCAAGTTTCACGCCCATCCAGTAGTTTTTACTAATTTGACCTCAGATGACCTCTGATGACCCCGAAATGACCTTCCGAAAATTTGGCTATAAATGTTGACTGTACCTACCAAATTTCATGCCCATAGGCTAGTACTAGTTGTTATTTCATGCCCATAGGCTAGTAGGCCTACTAGTTGTTATTAGTTTCCAAAAGCAGCCATCGGTTCAAATAATTGATCTTTGTAACTTTTTTCTGATCAGGAAATACTAAAAAAAAAAAGTGATTTCCCCACCCCTGCTGTCATTGATTGCTTGCCATTCCTTTTGATTTCTCTCAAAATTTAGCTCATGATTAATATTGCACAGCCTATAGTAAAAACTAAAAGATGAAACTTTGCAACTTGCAATCAATAATTTCTGAAACCACTAATTTCAGTCACATTTGAATTCAATTATTATTATTATTATGTACATTATTATGTTCATTATCCAACATTATTTTGACCTTTTCTATTACTGCCACCCCCTGTAATGACCTTGTGAATTATTCATTCATAACTGTGACGACCTTGAGACCATCCAATCAGAACAGATCAGAATCGATCAATACGCCATAGGTCATGACCTCCTGATTGTAAACATAAAACAAGCCAGCTGCAGTCCAAAATCATGGCGAGATCGGGGACCATCGACGTAAACATCGATCAAATAAACCTTGGTCTTGAATTTCTTAAGAAGTCCTGGCCTAAAAACCATGTTGTTTTTCAAGAGAAAACATATCAATCTTTGATATTCTGAAGTATAAAATTGTTGTGCAAAATGGAACATCGTTTATTTAGACTGTTTTTGCTATGGAAAAATACGGAAATTGTTCAATATTGCGAAGTGGGTTAAAGTAAAATCTCATTGAAAATATGAGATAATCATGATTAAATTGACTTTTTAAAACTATATTCTAACACACCTACCATGAGTGTGATGAAATACGAACATTTTTCATGACTTTCGGTCCGTGTTTTGCACAAAAATTGAGGTCACAAAAATGTGTGCACTAATTGCGCATGGAAAAATAGTCCACTAGGAAATTCATTTGCCCGATTCATTAGTTCAGATTTATTCAAGATTCAGACATGTTCTTGACCATTTTTTGACATTCCTCAACTATTTCTTTATTTAAATTGTAAAGAAATAGTTCAGAAAAGTTATGAAATAGTAAATAACTTCTGAATCTGAACTGAATCTTAAGAAATTACCCTCCGTTGCTTTCCGTCACTTTTACGCAACTTAAATTATACAGACCAAAATAATCTCTAGCACACACGGGGTACCACAAAACAACTCGTTCATCGTGGCTTTTTACCAAAAAATCATATTTTATCGACAGTATTTGAAATCTACCTGGAGTGCAATCGATTAAATAATAAATAAGCAAAATTTAGAAACAAATTTCAAGACCAAATATCAAACAGACAAACATCCTTAGCATAAAAACCAACGCCCGAATTGGTTCTCTAATTGTTAGGATCAGTTAGGCCCTTTTAGCTTCGCTCAGAGCCAAAAATGGGGCCACATTTAACAGAAAATTTGGAAACTTATTAGGACAGGTAGGCCTAATTGCAAGAAGAACTGAATATATGAATACAAAACCCACCCAAGTCCATGCGTTGGCCAAATTGAGTTAAGCATGGGTAATTGTTGCTATACATAGGCATGCCATATGTATGAAAGAACAACTCAAATTCATCATCTGTGTCTATTGAGCATATGAGAAATAGCATGTATGAAGGAACCACCCAATTCCGTGATTTGGGTCTTGTAACACATTGATTGAAATCCAGTATGTATAAAAGTCCACTTGTAACACATTCATTGCTGGAGAGTGACTTTTGAAAAAAATGGGTTTAATAAAGGAAAGTGTGTGGTTTATATTACATGGCAGAAAAGCATTATGCTTATCAACATTATACATACCTGTGTGCTTTATTTTGTATTATCTTACTAGTGGTAATCTCATTCAAACATTGTTGTCTTTGTATATGATTCAAAAAACCACCCAAGTCCAAAATTTAAAATGAACCCTACAAAGTCCCTGAAATGCTAATCGTCATACTTTATACAGTTTAATCCACTCATTTGCATGTAAAACTTACCATATTGACCAGGTAAATCTAACTTAAGGAATTAAAATGATACACAGGTTTTTCTCTCAAAATCACTTCCCATGGACTTGGGTGGGTTTTGTATTCATGTATTCAATTGTATGTAATGATCATATTGGTAGGCCTATGTCTATGGTAGAATGCCGAACAGTAATTCATGTTCTTGAATTTGAGGACAAAGATCAGACGGCATGGCACTGCACTGTTAACTAGCCCAGTATGCAATATAGGTAGAATTAGGTATAACATGAGTGCTATATCCCAGTATGCAACCCTCGAAAGTCGCTTCATCATCATCATCATCAGTTGGCTTTCTCCAACTATTGCGACCTTGGGCAAGCAAAACAATTTTGCTTTGCTGCAGCATCCCTTCAGTATCTCCAAGGAGGTGGTGGACATACTGTCACAAATAGATAATCGGGACTGTCCCTATTTAACATAAACAACTTCTTGACAATACTGGAAGTACAATGTGCGCTGCCATCCCGGTTTCCTCTTCCCATGTGGTGGAATATAAAGGGCATATTGCTTGCTGTGGTATTTAATCCAATTATGACATCACTTCTACAGTGAATAAGAGGCTATTCGCTGTCATAGTGCATGTTAGAATATGACCGTTGCTAGGTCAACTGGATCACACTTCCTTTGGTACGAACCACTGATCAAAATGATCACAACACAAAGCCTATGCAGGGCCGTTCCGACCATTAGGCCAGGTAAGGCGGTCGCCTAGGGTGGCAAACGCAGAGGGCGCAAAAAGGGCGAAAAACAAAACAAAACACAAAAAACGGGAATGGAGAAAGAAAAGGGAAGAACAAATGAGGGCAGATAAAAAGACAAAATGGGAGGGATAAAAATACAGAAAAGAAGGAAAACGGTCGTGGGCAGCTGTGGCGACGAGGGAGGGGGCAGGTGGGCCCGTGCCTGGGCGCCATCCTTAGGGGCGCCGAATTGACCAATTCAGCATCGATACTGCGCCCCTCCAAGCGATTAAAGTCAAAATTTTCGCGCGCATTTCACTACTAAATCATTTTTAAAATCAATTTATAATTCATTATACCCAAAATTTATTAGTGGTAGGCCCTATTTGTGGAAATTTTCGTAATAGTTTCAAGAATGGGGTGAAGGGGGGCATCATTATGTATCCTAGCCCTGGGCGCCACAAGCCCTAGCTATATGCACTGGTGGACAGTATACAAATAGGTCAAAACTGACAAGTTTTCAAGGGGTACCCCCCCCCCCCCAAACACTTTTTTGGTATGCTTTGGTAGGGCGGCAGGGAGAGGTTTTGCCTAGGGTGGCAAAATCCCTAGGAACGGCCCTGAGCCTATGGCATATCAAAATTCAGAACAGGTGTATGAGCCCAGGCTTGGAGCAGTAACCAATGGTTACTAACGTGCACTTATGACAGCAAATTACAATACTTGAAATGAAAATACTCACTGATAAAATCCAATCACAGAGAGATTGACCCTAGAAAAGTATGCTGCATTGACCTATGGTGAGAGACATAGAAGGTAAATGAATGTAAAAGTTCATGCATGTTTATAATCTTACCCAGGCGTAAACGTGCAGCATTTCAGGTTTGGGAGGTAACACTCTAAGATGAACACACCACTTTAAATTAGCATTAAAAGAGATTTTTAGCAGACAGTTTAGGCTAAACTTTACTCATAAACTAAGCTTAATTAAATTAATCAGCACCCTTAATAATATCTCATTTTGCAAATTGAAACTTTGATGGGTGCGGCTTTAGGTGGCTGTGTGGTATGTATGTCTCTGTGTTTTCTATTCATATGAATTAGTGGTATTCATTTACCCAATCAGTAAAGTTTCCATCAGGTTTGGCACTCTTGAATGGTGCTAGTCTTTCAACCAATGTATCACATGCATTCTGTAAATGAGAAAAGAAATAATTGGTCAAAGTATAACAGGGAATGCTATATCATTCACAGTATCTAAGCATAAAATTATTACAAAACTGGGTACTTCCTCTTTACCTTGGAGACAAGTGTTTTTGAATAAGTCTGCTCTTCTATATGTGTGTATAAGTTAATACCCTCTGGGGCAACCCAAAAATCCAAAATAACCCAGACCGAAAGCTGATCGGATTGAAAACTTTTCAATTAATGGATCGGGCATATATTATCGGGTTTGGCCGGACCAAGGGGAGTTCTTGCCGAGTTGAAATGGGGTTTGTTCAGGCAGGTTTGTTCCAAATTTTTCGGGATGTGTCGGGTTGGTATTATTCGGGGAATGCCAGGATGGAAAAAATCTTACCTTGCAGGGCATTAGTATACATACGCCCCGCAGGATAAAGTATGTGTCCACGATTCTAATCTGTCACTGCAAAATCCAACATTGGGTTACTGTCAACTTGAGACAAGACACACGATAGGTATATGTTTTTGTTTTTCCAATAGAATTGGCTAGAGTTAATTATTTTAAAACCCATACTCCCCCTGCATATGGGGTAGGTTTTTCAAATGGAAGTTGTCTAATCTGTTTGAAACCCATCTGTGGAACACCATACCTAAAAATTCAAAAATTTCAGCAATGTAAATTTTTATGACCATATTTGCAATCAGCATAAAAATGCATTAAAATGAGTACAAACAAGCCTAGTATTGGTTCAGTAGTTCTTAAGATAGCTCTTGATATTTTGAGAAAATATTTCAAAACTTGAACTTTTTTTCGTTGAAGTGCATGGCTATAGCATGCAGAGCATTAAAGCTCCCCGACCGAGTGACCGACCATAATTTTGTCAGCCTTGGTTTTTACTTGCCTTAACTGCCATGCCAAACAGATCTGTACCGTGACTCGCAGCAGTATCGGTAGAATTGGGTATAACATGAGTGCTATACTCTCCGATGTGAATCTTGTCCACAGGTATGCCTAATATGCGACTGGCTATCTGGATCAGTTTGGTGTGTATTCCTTGTCCAACTTCTGCACCGCCGTGACGTATGAGAACAGATCCATCTAAGTAGATGTTGACCATTGCTGCTGCCTATACAAACCACAAGAAAAGGGTTTTAACTTACATATATCAGAAAAATACAGCAGTAAATTTTATAAATCAAATGTAACCTTTAGACCCTATCGAATATGAGTTATTCCTTGGAGTTCCTTGAATTTCCATCTGATGTTCTAATACCACTATACAAATGTCTACCCCTTATAAAGATGCAAACAAGATTTAAGATAAACAGCGCCATCATTGTATGTTCACCTTTATTTTTGGTCAGTTTTATATGCTGCCATCATACAACCGCATCTTATCATGACCATTTTCTGTTGTTTGTTTGTTTATTTTTATTTCTGCTTACATTTCAGATCAGATTATGTCACATATAGCAGTCATAATTAATAGGTAAATTTTCACGGGAAAATTTTCTGGACATGTGACACCCATGGGCGCAGACATATTAGCATTATGGAATGTGACCCCGAGCACAGCGGGTGGTCTTCCAATGTATTTGAATAGGAAGAATAAGTAACTTGTCGCAAGTTTATGGTAAGAGTTTCCGTAGACAAATATTTTTTTCCGTAGGTAGATATATTTGAAATTACGTTTTGATGATATTGTGAAGAAATTAAGATTGCGTGATATTCAATAAATTTGCAATACACCAATCGATACATTGGTATACATCTATCGAAATACATCTATCGAAATTGCGGTCAAGAATACTATTCCAATTCAAAATTACTAAGACTTACTAGCGAGGTCACCGCCGGGGGTCAGAGATCAGGCTCGAGATTACACTTACATTGATATGCATTGGTCACGTGTCCAGAAAATTTTCCCGTGAAAATATACCCATTAATGTTGACTGTATAGATAAATAAAATAGAGCCTGCAATATTTATTCCACTTGCCTGGTGCAGAAAGCGTGGGTAACCACCAATGTTGAATTTCACAGGCACTACTGCTATGCCACGCTTGCTCCACCTGTTTTTGCTATAAAAAAAACCACATCAACACAAACCTGAAAGAGTTTAGACTGAAGATGTCGGTGAGAGCATGGGCTGATTGATTCAAAGATCTATTTTAAGCACAGTCTTATATGCCCGGTGGGGTCACTCAACTTGCAATACTGACCGCACGATCGTTACCAAAATCAAGGAAAAAGGGGTCATTGTTAGGGCATGTCCGCGGACAAAATTGTCTGTGAAATTGGAAAAATAGGGTGTTTTATTGCACAAATGTTCAAGAAATTGAAAAAGGGGTTCTTATTATTTTCTCCTGATCCGTGGCCAGATAAAAAATCACAGGAATAAATTTGGTTTCCTACTTTGTACTCATCCCGTGATCAATATTGTTCTCGGTTCTGATTTATATGCAAGGGGTACTACTTGAATTCTGTTATGCCCTTGTTAATAAAAAAAAAAAAAAAACATTCATAGGCCTAAAAATCCCTTCCTTGAAATGTTGAAATAGGGTCAAAATTGCAAATGTGTCCTCGGAATCTAAAAAATAGGGGTGTTTCAGAGTACCATTTTGTCCTTGTTTTGGAGTAAAAAAGGGGTAAAATTTCATGATTTGTCCTTGAAATCGACTGCAAAAGGGGGTAATTTGTACTTGTGGTAACGGTCCTATGCGTCCCCCCTGCCAGGGAGTGACCCCACCGGGCTTATATGTGGAAGATGAAGGCTGGATTACATGAAGGAGTCTTTCCCAGTGTTCGAAATATGCCTCAAAAAGTTACAGGCCAGCCGAGCCTGACCTTAAAAAGTTACCGGCCAGCCAGGCCGGCAACTAGATGCCAGTCAGAAAAGTTACTGGCCAGGCCGAAAAGTTACAAGCCAATGGCCGGCTGACCGGCCCTATTTCGAACGCTGGTCTTTCCACTCAGAGGTTGTGCTGTTACAAAACCAAATTTGTGAATGCCGCTGTGTTTGTATGCTCATGCTGCACTGCTGAAATCGCAGCCTACACTCTCCCATTCTCCACCCCCCCCCCCCACTTTTAAATGTTGGGAGACAGTAATGCAGAAATGATGATGATGTTGTCCAAATCAACATTTGTAATGGGGGGGAGCGGGGAAGGATGTCGGCCAATTAACGCTTTGGTGTGGCAAGTTTTTACTCCAGGATTGTACCTGTGTCAGGTTTAAGACTTCCAATGTTAATGCTCTGCGTGCTAGCCATGCGCTTCAATGGAAAAAGTTCAAGTTTTGAAATATTTTCTCAAAATATCAAGAGCTATCTTAAGAACTACAGAATCAATACTAGGCTTGTTTGTACTCATTTTAATGCATTTTTCATGCTGATTCCAAATATGGTGATGAAAATTTACATTTCTGACATTTTTAATTTTTTTTTTGAAACATGACGTCTGCAGTCGACACCCCAGGTCAAAATTCCAGTTGATCCCAGTTGAACTGGTATCAACTGGTTTCATTTGATACCAGTTCAACTGTGTTTACAACTGGGCGATGAAATTCCATCACGGAAATTGGAACGTTCCAGTTGACTCCAGTTCAACTGGTAACTGGGTTCAACTGTTTTGAGAACACCAGCTGATCCCAGTTGAACCAGTTGGAAAATGAAATGCTCTAGTTGAACTGGGGTAAACTTGGTTCAACCGTTTTGAGAACACCAGTTGATCCCAGTTGAACTGGTTTCATTTGATCCCAGTTGAACTGGTTTCATTTGATACCAGTTCAACTGGTTTCAAATGATACCAGTTGAACTGGTTTCATTTGATACCAGTTGAACAGGTTTCAAATGATTCCAGTTGAACTGGTTTTATTTGATTCCAGTTGAACTGGTTTCATTTGACTCAACTGGGATTAATTGTGTACATACCAGTTCAACTGGGATTTGAGATGGAACCAGTTCAACTGGGAGCAATTGGAATTCCTTACTAGGTTTTTTTTTAAAGTCATATTTAGTTCGCCAACTGGAATTTAACTGAGCTTTTTTTAATGGGTTTTCATACTGTTTGGAACTGGATTTATTCATGGATGGTTTAATTTCAACTGGACAACTTCTAAATGTTTGAAATTAATGTATTTGATTTACAAGTATGTAGAGTATGTATTATTTCTCTTTATTTATATATAATATTGCAGTAGTTGAAATTGTAAAGGATCAACCCCTCCCCCTGTCCAATTTAAATCGTAACTGGGAATATATGAAACACAGTTAAACATAAATGGCATCCCAGTTCAACCAAGTTGAACCTAGTACATCCCAGTTGGAACTTTCAACTGGAATTTTGACCTTCAAACTAGGTTTAAAAGTCTCAAGTGGAAAACAAATGCATTTGAAAAGTTCAATTGTGTTTAACTGGGGTTGTAAATAGTATATAACTGGTCTTGGTCTAGACATGCTTTTTCAACTAGGTTTAGAAAGTCCAATTGGATGTTACTGGGATACAAGCCCAGTTGATAACACAGTTAAAATAGAACAGACATTAATGCACATATCAAATGCAACCCCGGCCCCTGGGGACCCGGGGATGGTCCGGGACTTGACATCATGTGACCCGGGATTGACTCAAAATGTGTCCCGGGGTGAGCGGGTGTTGGCGGGACTTGACGTCGTCAAACCCCGGAAATTGGGCCGGACTTTACCAGGCGAGGGCCGGGATTATGTCTAACTTACCCGGGTTTTCCAACCAGTAAAATGGGCCGTGAACATGCCCGTGGGTTGCTAGTAAGGATGCCCGCATTTACGGGCGGGAATCCTATCACTTGGCGTACTTGAGCCGTGGATGTATATTAATAATCCACATTAATGTTTACTGTTCATATAAATCCATTCCAAAAACAAATCTTGGCTGTTGTTTCCAAATTTTGCAGTAGGCCATGTATCTGCTATTTAGCGGGGCTCTAAAGTTAGCACGTTTAACAAGACCACACTGGCTTCTTGACATGCATGTGCAAACGAGAGCCTGCTTTTTTTATGTTACTTTTGTTAAAGTTTTAACCACCCGCCGAGAGCAAAGTTTTAAATTATTAGGCCTACACTAAAAACAAAACTGACCGTGATAATAAAAGAATCCATGATACTTTTGTGACATCTGCGATCGACTCCTACATGGCCATAATACTTAATAGAAGACTATAGTGTAGGTAGTGTATACATGTCCTTTATAAATTCTCGAGCTGTATTTTTCTTCTTTAAAAAAATAATTATAGGTGTATGATATAAAAATTGAATTCAATGTCTTGATTTAATATACAGATTTTCAAAACTACATTATATTTTCATGATGGAGCGTTTAACAATATTAAAATCACAAATCTTTGAAAGGATGTTTTAAACAATATCCAAAATGGCAACCTCGTGAAACAAAATATTAATAACTTGTGCGCCAAAAGTTTGATAGATGGTTATCATTGATTTTAAACAATATACAAGGTAGGCCTATATTTGGATGGGGTATGGGCCTTTACAGAATAGCCTAATTATAATTGAAGTAATGTTGCATTTTGGATTGATATCAAACAAATTCATATATAGGCCTATAATATTATGTGCTTAAAATGTTTATGCAAAGATCGAACATTCGACATTCCCGTATTCTGGACAGATGTAAATGTAGTGATCTGTTTCTTTCATATCTTTGATGTTTTAATCGTATAGACCTACATGTCGGCCCTATATCAATACGGTATTCCTGGTTTATTCCCTGCATTTTCCGACCCGCCATTGGAAATTTCACTTCTGAATGTTAGACACACTCTTAACTTCAATAATTATAGTCCGAATCCGAAACATGGATCTAGTTTCCTTCTAACTAACTATACGTGTGTTCATAATCGGCATATGGGTAAACTGTGCACGTTGAAGCCTGTGCATTGATACTCAAACAGTAAAGCAAGTAGGCCTACACCTAATACATTATATAGGAAGGGAAGGAAAGAATTACGCTTCTCTGCGCTATTGACGAGAATCTAGGTAGCCTATTTCGTTTATCGTTTTTAGATGTTCCGCAACAAGGTGGGTAACTGACGTATTTGCAATGGAACACACATGTAGGTCTATATTTGAAGCGTGTGAATCCACCAGAATCATATCCAGAGCTCGGTAGTCCATTGAAGACATACCTGCCAAATTTTGAGCCCACATGACCAGTGTGATGACAAGATTGCCGCGATATTAAAACCATATTAAGATCCAGGACTATATGCGATGCTCAGGGCCGGGAACTTGGGCCGAGGAATACCCGGGGTTTGCATCGGATATTTGCCCCGGGGGGCCGGGGAGTGGCTGCGAGTTTTGCCCGGGTGGGTCCGGGACTGGCCAGGTGTTTACCCGGGACTTGAACTTTAAAACCCCAAATCCACGGCCCACGACCCGGCCATGCCCCGGTCCCCAGGGGCCGGGATTGCATTTGATATGTGCATAACTGTGCTTTCAATTCCCAGTTAATGTATGTTCTATTTTAACTGTGTTATCAACTGGATGTAACTGGGATACAAGCCCAGTTGATAACACAGTTAAAATAGAACAGACATTAACTGTGTTTTCAATTGGGAATTGGGATTGGCCTTTCGCTGTGAGAAAGCAGTTGGACCTAGTTGTCAACCTAGTTAGACCTAGTTGACAACCTAGTTCACCCAGTTGCACATAGTTCAACCTAGTTAACTCCAGTTGAAACCAGTTGCCTATTTCAACTGGTTTCAACTGGAATTTCGACCTGGGACCCGCGTGAAGAGAGTTAAGCAAAACTAGCACAGCAGATAAACAAATTATTAAAGAAATATTTACCTGTTATAGCTATTGACTTGCATTTGTCTGTTGTGATAGTCGCTCTTTTCCAGACATTCTTTCCAGCATCTCTTAAATACATCATAGCCCTCAATGGGAACACCAAAATAGGTTTTAGGGATGTCAGCCTTGTGCATGTTGACTTCACGAACCTGTCGAAAATATTCAACATAACCAGAGATATTAGTCTGAACTCTGTCATGCTTGTGTGTCGCTATTTGAATGCAAAATACTACCTCTGTATTGTGTCATCATGTGAAAATGTTGATTTATTTAAAGTGCATTTAAAGGCCTTCTTTCGCTATCTACCCCTAAGAGTGCTTTAACCCCATGAGCACTACCAGCCAAATTATTGGCCTCTAAGAACTATTATGATTGTTTACAAAGAGAGTTAGGCCCTATGTCATGCACTGAGCCAATCACAGATAGGCCTATGGTAAGAATAGACTAATTCCAATCAGCCGTCTACACTTCGCATGTACAGTGTATGCTTCGTAGTGACGACTGATTATCTTACAGGCTATATCATGACGGACTTCTGAAAACTATCCAATGCGACTTTGGTTGTGCGCTGTAGCGCGACTGACTAGCGGCGCCGGTGTACCGCGTCGCCGAAACGCGCCGCTGTGACAAGATCGCGCTCTGAACTTCTAAAAACAACAAACTCGGTCAAAAGGTCAATTTGGACACAACTGCGCACGCTCTATGCCACAGGAATCCTGTTGCAAAATCCGTCACTTTTTTTCCATGTAGTTTTCTCAGTCGTCAATCCAGACGGTTGACGACTGAGGGCAGCAGTCTATGGTAAGAACAGGTAGTTGGACTGAAGGGGTTAAGATTAAAATTACTGAGAAATCTAAGCTCTTTTGATTGGTTACTCAGATGATTGCATCATGTAATTAACCAATCATGGGCTCTGTAAGAAAGGTAGCAACCTCACCTGCAATGCTTGTAGGCCACACTTCCATGCAACATCATTGATTATAGACTCCATGATGAATGAAGCCTGAATAATACCAAATGTACGCATAGGTTTGCCAGTAGGGATATTGGTGACACAAGTCTTCACAGTAGCCCGCATGTTTTCCATCATGTATACACCATCAATGGCATGCAGTATATTTCCAACGAGCTGAAACATTTCAAGAGAAGTTGGTGTTAAAGTGCTGGTAATGTTGTGTGCGTGAAAGATCAGAAGATCACAACCCTGTAGCGTCCTAGTTCATAGGGTAGCCATTTCATTTATTAACCTAATCTAGCCGACAATAATTTTGAAAACTTAAAAAAAAAGTTTTTCTTGTGCAAAAAACTTTGAAAAGGTGATTTGTGTTTTCAGAGATTTTGCCATCCAAAGAGCGCAAACATTTTTAAACAGTTCACACTTCTTTTTTTAAAAATTATTATTACGCTAATAGGCCTATGTATGTTTTGGTCATGATCTAAAAATATTAAAAAAAAAACCTGACCAACTCTATCTTTTGGAAGAGGCTCTATGAACAAGCAAAACAGGCAGGAAAACTTTGGGGAAAACTTCCTATGTGCTTGTGGCCCAAGAACATGTTTAAAACAAAACTGCCAACAGGTTACACATACAAGGTTTTCTTTAAACATGCTCAAAATACACATAGGTTTTTCCTGCCACTGTAGTTTTTCTTGATACTTATTACTTACAGCTACATGGATGCCTATATGAGATCCCCAGTTATTGTACACAGTAACATCCAGAGAGTTAATTTTTCCTGTCTTATCGTCAAAACCCACTTTGTATTTCGTCATGGAGCCTTCTCTGTTGCCAGTTATCTGTATATCGGTACCACGTGGTAGGACCATCCTAACTGCCTTGCCAGTTCTAAAAGAGTGTGATTAAGAGAGAATCACCAGTGTTGACATAGGAGAATAAGAGCGGGCAACTTAAAACCAAAAGTAATACAGTATTACAATGTTCCCCTTCTTGGCTAAACCCATTGGGATACAAAAATGGCAGAACATTGCTGTAAAAGTGGAAATTTTCATGTGTATAATTCTTTGCTTTTTGCGCAATTAATTACGATTCTAGGTTTCCTTACATTGACCCACACACAAAGAGAACATATAAAATTTTGACTGTTGTTCTTTTTGCGGTAGCAGCTTGGAAAATGAAAAGTGCAAAAATAAATGTGTGTGAAAATTTCCACTTTACAGTACTCAATTTGAGAACAATATTATTAATTATATGTAATTTGTGTTTTTTCTGCTGATACAATTCGTCAGGTATATCACATATACCGGTCTATTTGACAATTTATTTATAATATTTTAGCACATAATCAAATTGAATTTTGGTGCAAAACAGGTCAAAAAGAGCTGCAATATTGGTTTGGTCCTATTTCTGCCGGGTAGATATAATTGAGCTGGCCAGCCCAGGCCCGATTTTACTTTTCAAATTCCCAGCCCCTTGTATTGTGCATCCCTGGCTACGTCACTGCCTGATGGTGTGATATCCTAAAATTAGTACACTGCTAATCAATGCGGCAACATTAGAATAACATCTGATAATGCAATGCACTGGCAACACCACTTACTTACCTACCGGAGCACACACGATGCATTCTGACCGTGAATAAACTAAATAGCTTGTTGTTATATAATATCATTTGTCCAGTTGTATCATTGGTTTAACTCTAGGATTTCATAGATGGCACCAGCAACTGCCCTTGTTTTCTATTATTTTGAACAATAGGACATGGTTCAACCAAAGGATCTGCCATGCTGCCAGCTGTTGACCAGTGATTGAGTTTTGAAACAATCCCTTAAAGCTTACTTTTATACCGGTAGGCCTACGTCTTAAAATATCAAACAGGAAATAGGTTTTGCCATGTTCAGATTATGTTGCATGTTACAATACTGGTGTACATTATAACTTTAGTGTAAGGCCTTACTTTTGTGCTGCCAATGCGCAGACGGCTACATAGTTACACTGGTTAGCTTTCCCTCCAAAACTTCCACCAGCACGCTTGGATTTCACATTGATCTTATTAGCATCAACCCCCAATGCCTTGGCAACTGTCATCTGTAAACGGCATAAAAAGGCTAGTGCTGGCCATAGGCTTCAACATAACTAGAATTATGTAGTTCGTAATTAATACAGCCTGACCCACAACAAATGTTAGTCAATACAAATAATAATATGCAAATGAAGTGCAAATACCACAACAAAAAATATACAACACAAGACGTGATCATACTCTATCACCCTACCAAGTTAGAAGTTCATTGGTAATTGCATGTAAGCTTCAGAGTGGAGTAATGGCATTTAAGGCAAAATGTGCAAATAAGGTAATTAATATTCAGAAATATGCAAAAAATGACACAAAACTATACAGCACATCAGGCCACCATACGTTTACGTTTACGTTTACGTCGATACTCAGCAGGATCCTTTCCGGACGTCATGCCAAGGGTGCAGAAATGTTGATCACGTGCAGACTAGACATACAGGTGCAGCCAACAAAAAACTTGAAAATTGAGGGTGCTGGAGTTGAAGACAACTGGAAAACTCAAATGGTGCGATGAACTGGATGAAGTGCGAGTAAAAACCAAGCAGCATGATTACAGGCTGGATGAAACTCCTCCCTGAAGACTTCCAGGGTTGGTGCAGTTAGTACCACAACTGGGAGGGAGTTCCATAGGCAAACTGTCCTCGGGAAGAATGAGTTCCCATAGAGCTGAGTGCGGCTGGTGATTTTCTTTAGCTTGCTTGGGTGATAGTTTCTGGTGCTGCTGGTGATCATTGGTGCGAGGTAGTCGGATGCATTGATGGCAACCATGTTGTGTTGGATTTTGTACAGCATGGCCAAGCTGGCAGCATGTCTCCTCCATTCCAGGGATTTCCACTGAAGTTCTTGTAACATGGAGGTCACGCTGTCTCTACGCTGGTATCTTTGCAGGACGAACCTGGCAGCTTGGCGTTGGATGCTTTCCACTTTGGTGATATCTTTTTTTTACTGTGAGGGCTCCAGATTGTGCTGCAGTATTCCAAATGAGGTCTGACAAGACTGATGTATGCCTGCTCACGGATCCTCACAGGACAGCTCCTTAGGTTCGGCCGCAAGAGGCCTAACATCCTGTTGGCTTTGGTGGTGATTTTACCAATGTGTTTCTGCCAGGACATATCGGTGGAAAATGATAGACCAAGATAGGGATATTCGTTGACAGAAGAGAGTTGGCTGCCTCCAAGATGGTAGTGGGCATCAATAACCTTCTGTCTGCGTGTAAACCTTATCAGATGGCATTTATCTGTATTAAACTGCATTTGCCAGTTAGCTGACCATTGATGGAGGAGGTTCAGATCCTGTTGCAGTTTGGTGCTGTCATCGATGGAGGAAATTGACTGATACAGAAGGCAATCATCGGCAAACAGTCTCAACTTTGATGTGATGCCATTAGGAATGTCGTTGATAAATGTGAGAAAGAGGAGGGGACCTAGCACCGGTCCCTGGGGAACTCCTGATGTAACACGTTCCCAGTCAGAGGCTTGGCCGTCGATGACTACTCGTTGCTGGCGTTGAGTCAGGAAGTGATCTGTCCACTGGAGTAGGGGTCCTCTTATGCCATGTTAATGTTTGGTGGGGCACTCTGTCGAAGGCCTTGGAGAAATCTAAGACTATTGCGTCTACCTGCTCGCGGTCATCAATGGATCTGGCTAGGTCTTCGGCTGTAAGTATCAACTGTGTCTCGCAAGAGCGGCCTGAACGAAAACCGTGCTGAACTTCGGTAAGAATGTTGTGCTTATTGTAGTGGTCCATGATGTTACTAAAAATAATGTGCTCTAGGAGTTTGCAGCAAATAGATGTGATGGACACTGGCGGTAATTTGACGGTGTGCTTCTGTCTCCTTCTTGAAGATCGGTGAAATATTAGCAACTCGCCAGTCAGATGGAACAAAGCCGGTGTCCAGGGACTTTTGGAAGATATAGGTGAGAATGGGTGCAATTTCTGTGGCAAATTCTTTCAACAGTCTGGCTGGAAGGGTGTCAGGCCCAGTAGCTTTCGTAACATTGAGAGATGTCAGAAGTTTTACTACTCCATCACAAGTAACAGTAATGTGCTTCATCGTAGGAAGAGATGATTCGCCAAGGTCGGGAATGTTGGTGGTGTCTTCACTGGTGAATACAGAACTGAACTGCGTGTTGAAAGCCGATGCTTTGCTCTTACTGTCAAAGATGACCCTATTTCCAGCTTTTAAAGATGTAATATTAGCAGGTTCTTGTTTTTGGAGTTAATGAATTTCCAGAAAGACTTATGCGACTTATCATCAGGGTCACTGAACATGCTGTTCTGGAATTCCCAGTAGTTTTTCCTACAACTCTTCTGCAGCTGTTTCTGGTATTGGTGGAATTCAGACCAGTCTGAAGCTTTACCGGTGGTTTTAGCTTTGTTATACAGTTTCTGCTTCTTCTTAGATTGCCGCCTTATGTCTCTAGTTATCCAAGGTTTTGATGAGTTGGGTCTAGACATTTTAGATGGTATGTGTCTATCCATTAAACCAGTGACTTTCGATTTAAACAAGTCCCAGTCTTCTTGGACGGTTTGTTGATCAGGGTTGGCAGAAAAGAATGCACTCTGAAAAGCATTCAAATCAGAACGTAGACTGGTCATGTCACCTCTGCCATACATGAAAATCTTCCTAGGCTGTTTCTTGCTGATCTTAGGCTTGAAATTTAGAGAAAAGCATACCATAAGGTGGTCACTTAAACCGCCACTCACTTTGCAGTTTTCAATGAAATTTGGGTGTGAAGTCAAAACCAAATCAAGAATGTTTTTAGTTGCACCTGATATTCTTGTAGGTTCGTGGTTCATCTGGTCCAGAAAATTGTCATTACAAATGTCAAGCAATAAAGCACATTTTGATGACTCATTTGCATACGGCTTGACCACTCTCTCAGGCCAATCTATGTCGGCTAAGTTGAAATCTCCCGCAATTACCAGGACAGCATTTTTATATTTCTGATGGATCTCTCCGATGCTGTCAGCAAGTTGGTTCAGGTTGGATGGAGCAGACATCGGGGGTCGATAAAAGGAGCCAATAATTAAAGGCTTGTGACCCTGAATATGGATTTCAATAAACATGAGTTCGGCATCGGTAACAGTTACATTACATTCAGTAGCAATGAGGCTATCACGGGTCATGATAAAGATTCCACCTTTTCTACTAGTGAGCCGGTCTTTCCTGTAGGTTGTAAAGCCAGGAGGGGTAATTTCGGCCGTAAACATATGACTTTTCAGGTGCGACTCAGTCCCGACAATTATGTCAGGTTTCTGTTCCTGGATGATTGTTTCAAGCAGTGGAATTTTGTTGTACAAGCCATCACAATTAACAACGACAGCTTTCAGTTTGTGACTGCGCTGAACTGGAGGAACCCTCCGACTAGGATTGTTGGTTCCTGTCGGTGATGATGCAGCGATAGGTTCACCTATTTCTTCATCAGTTAGCAAAGTGTCCTCAAGCTGGCTGAAGGAGTTGGATAGGAGATTGGGCGAAATATCGAAAATGGAAGGCAAGTTGCTATTATTTGGCTGGCCACAATCAGAGCAAAACCAAGTGACACTGCTCTGGGCATAGGACTGATATGTATCCAATGGCATACCCATGCAGTCTGTGTGAAACCAGCCCTCACACTCTTCGCATTGAAGGCAATGCTGGCCCCATTTAGCCGGTTTTTTGCATACCAGACACGGGTACTTTATGGGACGGGGACCTGGGTTGACTTCGGTATCCCCCGCAAGTAACAATAACATCAAAAAGCGAGTGGAGTTGCTTTTGCGTTTGAATGTTGGTTTCAGGGGTTGGAGCTTAAAAGTACAGTAAATGCATGGAGTACAGTTCTTATCCTCGATGATCACTGAAGAAAGTGTAGATGAAGGGTCATCAAATTTTAGACCCATCACTTCAATCCAATATGTAACAAAGTTGGGTGATGGTGGGGTATTGAGACAATCAGAAGGTGGGCGTGGCTGAGAGGTACTGGTGTAGACATCACTAAGAGAAGTTACTCTCAGAACGCATAAAAATAGTATGTAGAATGTCAGCGTACTATGCAATGGCATCATGGTGGCATTAGTTGATATAACAAAATAAAGTTTCATACATACAGTTCATCATCTGGTGCTGGGTAAAGAAGGCTATGGAGACAATGTAGAACAATGGGCAGGCTGAGAGCCGCGGGAAAAAGGGTTCCGAATTCGGCAGTATGATTACAGCTGCTGCACTTGGTGGTAGAAACAAGTCCAAAAAGCACAAATTTGATGCTCCAAAGATCCAAACTTGGGTCAGTAGTCCGTAGTTACCAAAGCAAGTTTACCAGTGATGGTAATTGACTGATTGGATAGGCATATGGAAAACTAAAAGGGAAAACAAGTGGTTTTTGCCAGAGCGGAGCAAAAGTACGTCCGATCTGTATGAGATCAACATCAACCATACCCTGTCACCATTCCAAGTTTGATTTAAAATTGGACGGATGACAAAGTCAAGCACGATATATTTTGAAAACTCAAACAAGAATACTAAATTCATGTATCATGTTAAAATTCCATCCAGTTTTAGCATTATTATATTTTCAGAATAAATAGCCTTATATGCAAATCCAACTACTGCCCGAGCGGTGACTTAATCGGACAGCAATATTATGAACAAAGGTATAGGATGCAAGATTCTAGAAACATAATAATGAAGATTGGCAGTTATTGACCTGAAGCTGCAGAGTGGATTAATGATTTGCTCTGAAACAGACAGACAGACAGACAGCCAACCATAATATAAGCTCCATACAGTTGTGGGTGTCAAAAAGTTTTCTCAAAATGTCAAGAACTATCTCAAGAACCACTGAACCAATAGTGGGCTTGTTTGTATTCATTTTAATGCAATTTTCATGCTCATTCCAAATATTGACAACATTTTTGAATGTTTAAAGAAAAAATGGAAAATTAACATTTGCAGTCAACATCTGTGGGGAGAGGTTTAAGGAAGGTAACCCTAACAAACTACTGGATGGCTACAAAATATGAGACATCTTTTAGTGCATCTTTTGGACATGTAATTTAGCAACACATCCAAAGTAGCCCGTCTCAGGTAAGAATGTCAATGTTAGATTCAACTGCCCATTCAATAGTATTTAATATATTTGAAAGGTTACACTTAGTCCCCCACTCAATTATAAGCTTTTGAAGAACCCAAACTAAAAATTTGATTATTTTTAAGGGTGGGATGCTCTCATCAAGTTGAAAACATAATAATTGTTGTGAGTGGTTCGGGTGGGTTTTTTTTGCCAGCAGATATTAATTTGTTTAAAACCTACCTGCGCTGGATGGTGCTCTTGAAAGCAAGCTGCTATCTCCATCTCGCCAGCTTCTCCTGATGGGATGGCTATACATGTAGTAGGCTCCATGTAAAAGTGCTCTTGTGCTGCTGTACGTATGGACCCTTCTAGAATGACTAATGACTCACTGAAACCTTTGTCTATGTCTCCCTTCTCCAAAGTTTCAAAAGGCTGAGGATGGAAGGCCTCTTCTTCGATTGCTTCCTGGATTTGGATAAAAGTTATATTTTTAAACTTCTGAAGAAAACAATTAAAATTGTTTTCTTCAGAAGTTGCAGTAAACAGAAAAGGGAGCTCACACAAACTGGCATATAATCAATTGACCTTTTCGGTAAATCCTGTAAGCCTTTTCCTGAGATGTCGTCATTTGACGTCACATCGACTTGCAATGCTTAGTAGCGAAGTTTGATAAACGATGTGCGCATATTGGCATGTCAGATGATGACATCTCAGGCGTACTCTCAAAGGCTTATGGGATTTACCGAAAAGGTCAATTAAAAGAGCAATAAAAATAAATTAGAACAGGATAAGGATCGAACCAGCGCACTCAATATGCCCAGTCCAAAGCGCATCTAAATGCATCACATGGTGGAATACTAATAAATTTTCACTACACTATGTTGCACCTAGAGTTCGATGCCAATGTGTTACATCACTACTAAAAACTTATGAGGAAGTTCCAAAAAGTGGACCTTTTTCCTACATAATCATGATAACTTCGCTCACATGCAAAAAATGGATTTAACCACCTAATTTACCTTTTCTGGCTAATTTGAATTGTTTAACATGAAAAAGTGATCCTTCTGTTAATTTGTTTGGTACATTTTTAAAAAATTCCTGAAAGTAACCCTTTTTATCAATGGGGTTGCATCATGACCCCCCCCCACACACACACCCCCACCCACCCAAATCCCTGGCTATGTCCCCTGGGTGAAATAATTAATAGTCACTTCACCTCTCAAGACAATTTAATAGTTAAAAAGTAACACTGTTTGTTGACCTGAAGCGAACATGGGGAAACTTTTCTTGGGAGTATTGCACCCTATGAGATGTAAGAACTAACCTCTATCGTGGTGATAGCTGGCAACTCCTCATATGACACATGGACTAGCTTGGCAGCCTTGTGTGCAGCCTCTGGAGATGTTGCAACAACACCACCGATGATTGCTCCGGTAGAGTATACCTGTCAGGAAATAATTATATCTCTATGAGATTTTAATGTTATACTGGTCCACATATCTGTGACACTTTAAAGCAGTAATTTGCTCACAAGGACGCCCTTAATTGTATGGGCGGAGCCATAGGCGGAGAGCCATACTTTAATTTTGTTTTGCAATATTTGTTCGCACGTTTAAGGGTTTATCTAGCTACTGTATAGATTGAAAGTTGCAGGGTATATAGTATGTAATCGAATGAAGAAGTAGATAGATTTTCTATAATAATATGTGTTCAGGAGAGGAGATATTTAACAAAAACAAAAACACCCAAGTCCGTCAAATGCACGAATAAGAATACGTGTATAGTAAAGGCCTATCCACCATTGGGGAATTGCGCAGCTGATTAGAGTCGTTCATTTAAATGCGGTACATGATTAGAGTCGTTCATTTAAATGACGGTAAATAGCGGGCAATGGGTGTATTTTTTGTTTGCTTTTGTGTTGCTTTTGGAAACACTCTACCGCTTATAAAGTCGTTAATTTGTTTGCACAAACCTAGTCTCCTACACAGCCAATTTGTGTCGGGCGATCCGAACAAACATCGTGATAGTTACATACAGTCTGGCCCGAGGCACAGACTATCAAGTGCTTGTTTACCAGTGACCTTCAATAAAATCGATACTGTAGTACAAACATGCTATATACAGGGTGTCCCAGAAAGAACTGTTTAAGTCAGAAACTTAATTGTTTGGGTATTTTAATACAACTAAACAAAACTAAATACTTTTTGAATTTTGACAAAAAGACGAAATATTAAGATTAGAAATTTAATAACGTGGCATAATCACTGCGCATCATAATTTTTACTTCATTTACTGTATAAAACACATCTTTTGACTCATTATGACCCCAGATTTTTTTTCTTTTTTGAGAAACAAAAATTCTTCCAAACTTTACATAGAGCCAAAAATTTACAAGATTATTTTTTTTATTTTGGCATAACAATTCAGGGAATTTTGTTTTTGTTTGTTAACGTTTGTTTTAATACGCAATCACTCGGGCACACCCTTCCAACGAAAATTGAAAACTTTAATCTCAACATTTAATTTTGAGCATGGAGAAAGGAAATCATAATTTCCCTCCCGTTTCTCCTCATTTTCCCCTTCTGTTTTTCTTCTCTTTTTTTTCATTTTGCTTTTCACCTTTCCACATTTTTTTCTTCTCAGACAACCCTTGTTTACCAAAAGTAATAAATTTTATTTAATTTATGACGACACAGCATTCTGTCATCCCTGTCTAGCCCCGCTCCAAAGGTCTGACCTGGTTGTTAAACCGGCGCAGGCCAGATGTCAGAACTGCAAATCAAATGCAGCATGGTAGAGGTTGTAATATCGTGCACATAGCTACCTACACCTTGCTGTGTATAGTGAACAGAGCACGTGTATTTTGCTCACTGGCAATTGATACAAACAGAAGGTATCAATAAATGGGACAGTATGAATGGATCGTTTTCGAAGTTTATGTTGTGATGAAGTTTGGTAGTCAACATGTGCGATGATGCCGAGTATTAGGAAACAAACCAAAAGATCAATGACGTCCTATAAAGCGAAACTAGTTTAGTTTAGTTTAGGGGTGAGGGGTAAAAATACTCGATTACGTTTGTACAAAACCATCGGTCTGAAGAATGTGTCATTATTATTATTATGTCAAAATTTTCAACATTTCATTATTACGTTTCTGGCAGGGAGGGAGGGGGTCGGCTGAGAAATGAAATAGGACGTCATCGATCTTTTGGTTTGTTCCCTTATAGGGTCTACAGGGGTTTTAACAACATGGTGTATCGCCTAAACTTGGTCAGTTGTATTTGTAGAGCTGAATAGATTTCGGGGTCATCCAAGGTCACCCAGGGTTCATCTGAGGTCAAATGACTTAAAAAACTGTCATAATGGCACGAAACTTGGTGGGTATAGTCAACACTTAGAGTAAAATTTTTGGAAGGTCATTTCGGGGTCATCCGAGGTCACTTAGGGGCATTTCAGGTCAAATTACTAAAAACTGTTATATGGGCTCGAAACTTGGTGGGTATAGTCAACATTTAGATTCAAATTATTGGAAGGTCATTTCGGTGTCATCCGAGGTCACCCAGGGGTCATCTGATGTCAAATTACTAAAAACTGACATAACATCATGAAATTTGGTGAGTACAGTCAACATTAAGAGTCAAATGTTTGGAAGGTCATTTTGGGGGTAATCCAAGGTCACTTAGGGGTCATCTGAGGTCAAATGACTAACATCTGTCGTATGGGCATGAAACTTGGTGGGTACAGTCAATATTGCTAGGAAACTGTCTATACATACAAACTGAACTTCCACCACACGGCTCGGGTTGTTTTGGTAAAGCAATATCAACACCTGTTGTGAACTCGACACCACGATCGAGGGGATATCCCATATCCCAACCCGTGCTCTGGGCATCTTGTAAAACATAAACATTACACAGCCGTGCGGCCTATTACATTTCCATATTATTTCCTTCTTTAATCACCCCACACTCCCCATCCACCATCCAGGCTTCGCCCATACAGGGTTCTGAAAAGAAACTCACATCTAAACACAACCACTACCATACCATCACCCAACAACCTTACACACCAACCGCGTATGCCGAAAACCGCGCAACCCGAGAACCGCTCTAGTTTGTAATAAGATTGTAATACCCAATGCTGTACCCTGTGAAAGACTAAGTGCTTTAATTACAGTCAAATCTAAGAGTGTTTGATTAAATCAAGGATCCCTTGTTTTATTCACCAATTCCCCCATAGAGCTTTTAAGTGGTTTTCTTCATTTTACCTCATTATTTCGGCTTAAAATGATCAGAAAACCTCCTTGACAGTTGTTACTAATGTCATGTAATAATTTATTGCATAAAATAACAAAATTAGAATATATTAAAAAACAAGAAATCCTATAATTTATTGTTTACCATGGTATTTTGTGGTGAACTTGCATTTCCTGATATTGTAACCCAGCAAACACAAAAACGTTTTAAAAACGTTTTAATTAAGTTATATTTTGGCTTTTGGTTTAGGTAAAAACGTTTTAATAACATTAAAATGTCGGGTTATATAAAGGTCATGATAATGTTTTAAAATGTTTTGTATGAAAACACACTACAACAATATTTTTAAATGTTTTCAAAAAATGTTATTGTAAACTATTCTTGCAAACATTTTTGCCAAATATTGTGTCAATACTTAAATAACATTATGTTAAAATATTTGAACCCAGCAAACACAGAAATGTTCTTAAAATGTTTTTTCAAAACCTTTTAATAACATTTAAATGTCGGGTTATATAAAGGTCATGAAAACGTTTTTAAAACGTTATTGAAAATATCTTGGGCAAACATTTTTCGCAAAATATTTTTCAACCCCAAAATAACATTCTGTTTAGAATGTTTTGTATCAAGTTTTCAAGAATGTTTTTGGAATGTTATTAAAACGTTTTTATACCCTTTATATAACCCGACATTTAAGCGTTTTCTGTAAAACATTTTGTTTGCTGAGCAGTAGATTATCAAAAATGTTTTTAAGTTTATGAAAACGTTTTATACTCTTAATATACCCTTTATATAACCCGACATTTAAATGTTTTCTGACAACCTTTTATAACCTTTTGCGAATGATGTCGAAAACGTTTTGTGTTTGCTGGGAAGTTGGAAAAAAATAATGACCAACCAATCCTGACTTTGTAGCTTATGGGGCAATATTTTTTTCAGGCCTCATCAGCATCTATTCATGATGATGATAACAACAAAAACAAACCCTAATAACAACAACTCCCATAACCCCAACAACAATAACCCCAATAATAACAACAATGCCCACAACCCCTGCAGAACCCCCACAACAACAACCCCCACATCAACAACAATAACCCCCAACAACAACCCCTACAACCTTAATAACAACAACCCCTATAATCCCAACAAAAACCCTAACAATAACCCACAACAAACATTATGCTCATACCTCTTTGGTAACCAAGATTTCATCATCATCAATACTTGACTCATTAACACCGGTAACATCCTCAGCACTAACATATGTCACAAATCCTTCTACATCTTTGGCTGCTACCAGACTGGTAGACCTGTAAAATGCATCATTTGAAATAAGTGACAAATTTTTTGTGTTGGGTATTCGTCTTTAGTATCTAATTATGGTGATGATGATGATGAAGATGCTGATGATTTTAGATATCATTGAAGATGCTGTTAAACGGCGACGACGTCGACAATGGGTGCTACAATGGCTGTAATATTTATTTATCTCGGCAAATGCCAGGCAAAAATATGGGTGTGGAAATGCAACCAAAGGATGATGATGGTGATGGTGATGGTGATGATGGTGATGGTGATGGTGATGGTGATGGTGATGATGATGATGATGATGATGATGGTGATGGTGATGGTGATGATGATGGTGATGGTGATGATGATGATGATGGTGATGATGATGATGATGATGATGATGGTGATGATGATGATGATGATGATGATGATGATGATGGTGATGATGATGATGATGATGGTGATGGTGATGATGATGGTGATGGTGATGATGATGATGATGATGGTGATGGTGATGATGATGATGATGATGGTGATGGTGATGATGGTGATGATGATGATGATGGTGATGGTGATGGTGATGATGATGGTATTGATGATGATGATGATGATTTAAAGAAGTAGGTAAAATTGTGTCAAAAATGTTTTTTCAATTTTTTAATAGGACTCATAGGACTTCTGTATCAGAAGTCCTATGAGTCAAATTTGGTTGCATTTCCACACATAACTGAAGGGAAGCTGCACTTTTTTGCATTCACATAATACACTCAACATTGGTGGGGGCAATTGGCCTCACTTGTCATAATATCCCCCAAGATTTTAACATGTCTATGTATTATAGGCTTACAAAAATATTGACTAGTACAATCATTCAATTGATTGAAACAATAACTTCAATAGAAGTAGACTTACAAAACTCTAGCTCGTCCTTGTGGCGGAAGAACAAATGCTATGTACAGCTCACCTGCCAAACATTAAGGAAAATAGATCAAATTAAATGAAATCTAGAGATTTTTTTCTTTCCGACCATGTAAGACTGCAACCATGGATTGTGCCTTAAAGCCATATTGTAGCATTGCTGGGGAGGATGCACTCAATATTTTCCAAAATTCAGTTCTTTAGTAAACATGTAAACTAACATGCTCTGCAAATATCAAGACTTTAGGTGCTGTAGCTTTGTCAAAATGAAAGATTTTGAATAGACCACAGTTTATTATTACGATGGACAGCTGACAATGGACCTCCAGCATTAACTAAACTGGCCTAAAAAAGAAACTTATAATTTTTCACAAGGTCATATCTTGAAATCCTGTCCATCAAATTGAACCAAAATTACACACAGGTTTACTTCAATACTCTACTCTTAAACACATGTCAGTAACCAAGCAGTTATCCAACTGACACAACAGCACAATGCACTGACATGGAACAGCTTCCTGGACCACATTCACAGCCCAGCCCTGTTTCATAAAAAAGTGTATGAAAAGCAGAAAGCAGCACCGTTTTATCATCTGTGCAAGGATCTTGTGTGCATTCTCACAGATTTTTTTTGTGCTGGGTGCCAAATGTTGGGCTGTGAAAGTGGAAGAAGTCCAGGAAGCTGTCCCATGACAGTGCATTTTGCTGTTGTGTCAGTTGGACAACTGCTTGGTTACTGACATGTGTTTTGAGTAGAGTATTAAAGTAATCCTTTATGTAATTTTGGTTCATTTTGATTGACACTATTTTAGGATATGACCTTGTGATTCACAAGTTGTAAAAAATTATAAGTTTCTTTTTGAGCTCAGTTTATTTTGTTAAATTGTGTTCTTATAAGAATGCTTTTGGCAAGCCAGGTTAGTTAGTACCCCTGCTTCTAATGAAAATATAGATTTTTTAATAGATTTTCTGATACAAGGAATCACTGATACATGATTTAATAGGCCTGGCTTTCCCAATAATGCGTAGCCCTACTATAGGGCTTAACACACTACCATATTCACTCCATAGTTAGCATACCGTATTCACTCGATAGTTAGCACATGTGCCTACTATCGAGGGCTTTTGAAAACGTGCAAAAACGAAAAAAAATGAACAGCGCCATCCACAAAAGTGACAAAAGTGTAAAGGGTTTTGAGCAAATCATCGATACACATAGCTATATACGAACAATTAAACCTTCAAATTTTTGTGTTAACTACATTAGCTCAGTTGGTAAAGCGACAGACTTTGAATCATCTTAATAAGAGTGAACTGAGCAGGAGTTCGAGGCTCGTTGTAAACTTTTCTGTTGCTTTATTTTTATTTTTGGGTTTGAGCTTTTCTTGATAAATTTAATCTTTGTTTTTCATTTTGTTTCTTTATTGTTTCTTATTTGCTTTATTTTGTTTTGTTTTTTCTTTTCTTTTCTTTTTCTTCTTTCTTTTTGTTCTATTCATACTGGGGTCAAAACATACCTATATACGAATAATTCAACCTGCAAATGTATGTCTGAACCCCATTAGCTCAGTTTGGAAAACGCCGGACTTCGAGACTCGATGAAGTTCAAACCTGTTCAGTATTTCACTATTTAGATTTTTTTCTCTGCCATGTTTGTTTTACAGGTCTTTTTTTAACTACGAATATAGGCCTACATTTGACAATTCTTGAAGGTTTTTTTGTGGGCTTTTTATTAATTTTGTTTATTTATTTTTACCAAAGGAACAATTAGAGATCAGTTGGATTAAAAGTGGAGTGGTTACATAACTCCTTGGTAACTGGATCACGCACCTTTTTGAAGGCAAATAAATACGCTCATTTCGTGTCTAATAGACAAAGTGATAATCGGATTACACGTAACACTTCCCTGGCGAATAATTGGATCAACTTTAAAATTTCACCCCTACATCCAATTTCATGCATTCCTACACCCATGCTACACCTCAATGGCAGACATAGCTGATGGGACACAATAGAACAATAAATGGCGTTGAATGCCATAGACTTTGTGTTGTGATCATATCGATCGTGGTGCAGAACTCAAAAGCGTGATCCAGCTGACAGTGATAATCGGATTACACGTAACATTTCCCTTGCGAATTGTTACGCATAGTCGTGCTAAAAGTCGGTCGATACATGTTGAACTCACCACAATTCAGAAATACGCCTTTTTGCTTTGAAAATTCTCGGTCAAATAAAAAACTTTTTTTTCAGTAATGTTGAATAAAAAATGTTGGATAAAAACATAGTTCTTGGATATACATTATCTGTGTAGCATGGAAAATCATTTACATAAGATTTTGAAGACAAAATGTGATAATTTTGTGGAGATACAGAACACACCGACACAGCCTGGCTAATAATTATTTGGTGCAGCAGAGACACTAAAATGAATACACGGGATCGATACACGTGAATTGCTATGCACGATTTTGATATCAGACGAAAATCTTCGGATACCGGGTTAGAAAATGATGAATACTAAGTATCTCCCGTAAATGAATTTTTCTCAAGAAACCAGATCTCATGCACTTGAAAATACGTGTTGAACAGATATGATGGTCGCTAGAATGCGCTTTGAAAATTGGCCGTGCGCTTTGAACTCAAAATCGGACCAAAACTCTAATTTTATATTTCGTTGGTCCTGTATGGACTACATCGTGTAGTACAGCTGCACTCACTACTAGGCAGTATAAAAGTCGATGACCATTGACCTCAATGGGGTATACAAGCTTATTCACGCACAACCAAGATCAATTACCCGGCTATTGTGAGTAGCCTTAGTCATGTCCCTCGACTAATTATTCGTCTCAAAGAGCTTCAATGGTCTGAACCAAATGGCCAATCGTGGCTGTGGATTCAACCTACTATGGCGATTTCTGCCATGAAGATATAGGGTCGATGACACTGTGCAGAATGCTATTTTCTGGAATGTGTACACCGTACGCTTGGTATTCCTACTGATTTCGATACTGAAATAATTCTTAAGAATTTCGTGAATGTACAAGACAAGCCCGCGCGCTGTGTTGTAACTGTGCTTGGATTCGTACCAGGGTCTATTGATCAACGTATTATTCATGCTTGCTCAACTGAGGATAATTTGTAAACCAGCAACTTGCATGGTACAATGGGTGGAAGCCGTTTCCAGTCCCTCCATAGAGGCCTTGCATGTGACGTATCATCCCGTAAATATGGCGGACTACTCAAATGCATTCAACAAAAGCATGATTGCAATCTACTGTGACAGTTAGTCTCACACACATAACCCTGCACTACGATCAAATAGGTTGATGACAACATTTGATTGAATGGACTGCACTCCGCTATAACTATGGTGAAGGACACCGGTTCAAATCCTTTGTCTGGAGCCAATCGATAATTTCATGCAGGGCCTCTATACAAGGTCCCTGATTCAATAAAGCACACAATGTAACAGGCACAATTGAATCGGAGCGGGATTTTACATGTTACACAATGAGCGTGTTTATAGTGAGACAATCTTTCCGTTATTTATCTAAACTACCACGTAGTCTAGATTTGCAATGGTTAGTAAAACATAAACAAATATAGACTGCGTGGCAGTCCAGCTAAATACCGCATAATCTGGCTCACTATAAACACGCTCTTTGTTTTTTTATTTTTCGTATTGCACAAAATCATAAAAGTATAATGGATAAGGTTAAAATTATAAAATGCAAAAGACTTCTTTGCGGTTAAAAAGCATGTCCATATCGCGTTTAAGTCGCAGTTATTGTGTCCTTCTTGATGTAAAACGAAGTCAGTATTTTGAAATAGACTGCGAAACTCAGTCTTCAATGATAGTTATTTGATAGAAGGGAACCATCATCAGAGCCTTTGAAAAATATGGAATTTCTGTAACGTGTTATGGCAAAGAGGACCATGACCACCTCATTAACATTGAGGGCATACCCAACTACATTGTTGAATAAATAGTCCATGACCCCAGATGAATAGAACAAAAAAGAAAGAAAGAGGAAAAAGAAAAGAAAAGAAAAAACAAAACAAAATAAAGCAAATAAGAAACAATAAGGAAAAAAATGAAAAACAAAGCAAAAAAAGATTAAATTTATCAAGAAAAGCTCAAAACCCCAGAATAAAAATTAAACAACGGAAAAGTTTATAACGAGCCTCGAACTCCTGCTCAGTTCGCTCTTCTTAAGATGATTCAAATTCTGTCGCTTTACCAACTGAGCTAATGTAGTTAACACACAAATTTGTAGGTTTAATTGTTTGTATATAGCTATGTGTATCGATGATTTGCTCAAAACCCTTTACACTTTTGTCACTTTTGTGGATGGCGCTGTTCATTTTTTTTTTTTTCGTTTTTGCACGTTTTCAAAAGCCCTCGATAGTAGGCACATGTGCTAACTATCGAGGGCTTTTGAAAACGTGCAAAAACGAAAAAA
This sequence comes from Amphiura filiformis, assembly GCF_039555335.1. NCBI lineage: Eukaryota > Metazoa > Echinodermata > Ophiuroidea > Amphilepidida > Amphiuridae > Amphiura > Amphiura filiformis. The sequence continues at coordinate 45,030,323 of NC_092640.1, read as the reverse complement.
AATGAACAGCGCCATCCACAAAAGTGACAAAAGTGTAAAGGGTTTTGAGCAAATCATCGATACACATAGCTATGTATGAACAATTAAACCTACAAATTGGTGTGTTAACCACATTAGCTCAGTTGGTAAAGCGACAGACTTTGAATCATTTTAAGAAGAGCGAACTGAGCAGGATTTCGAGGCTCATTATAAACTTTTTCATTTTTGCACATTTTCAAAAGCCCTCGATAGAAGGCACATATGCTAACTATCGAGTGAATACGGTATATCCGAGAACAGCTAAAACCCACTAATCGCTCCACTGCGAAAATAGCAGTCACTCGGTTTAGCAGTTCTCTGGATATAGACCACTTAACATGTGACGTCATTGCCCGGCAGTATTCGCGCAAATTATGGCAATTTCCATTGTTCTTTGCCCTGCAGTGTGCGTGCGTACGCATCATAGTTTGCTCAGGGCACGTGCATTTTTAATCGCCCACCACATTTCATATAGTACAAGAAAGCCATTGAACAGTGTAGCGGTTCGTTCCAACATATCGATAGACGAGTCCCTCGCTTTTGTTGATAAACAATGATGTCAAGTGGTCTATGATATAGCATGGTTTTGGATCACCACAGTCAAAAGGCCCTATACTAGTAGGGCTAAATTATGGGTGGGTTTCATTTCAATTATTGGTCACATACCTTGTACAGGTGGCAAGTCATCCACAAATACAGCTTCACCAGATGTCTGTTGCAATGCAGAGCGATGAACAATGGGGCGTCCAATTGGGTCAATATCAGGCTGATCTTTTGGTACGGGCTGTACATCAAATATTATGATAAATATATTTTTGGTTACAAACAGTTGTACATACTTTTTATTTTTAATATCGTATTGTAAAGCTTCTTTTTTCAAATACAATTGAATACCTGAGTGGAAGGAGGGCCCAACTCCAGTTTTTTACAAAAATGAGTTAGACTCAGCATTTTATTGCCAGCAGATTGTTCTTCCTTGTGTGTGAAAGATGAGCCACAATCCACTCTCTAAATAGTCTTTCATGTACACTTAATCATGGTTTTCATGGAAGAAAGGCCCAACCCTATAGAGTTGGGCCCTTCTTCCACAAATATTGGGTTAAAGAGGAATTTCGTTCATCCATGAAATCTGCTTTTCACTGCAATAAACTTTCGTGCTAACATATTACATGCTTCTACTTGTGCAATTAATGGATATAATTACCAACTTTCTGTAGCTATTTATAACACATCTGCTTACTTAAACTGGCACTTGCATTATATTAGTGGAAGAAGGGCCCAACTCCAGCCCGTATTAAGACCTGTACCGTTGCCATGGAAACATCATTATATAATTTCGAATGTATGTAATACCGTAAAACCCCGTCTACAAGCATATAGTGTGCTTCTGATGAAAGCTACATTAATCCAGTCGCCGTTATGGAGTTTGAGCAAATAAATTACGGATCCAAGCATATACAAACAAGTATTATTTTAAGATCTATTGTATTGGTATATTAACGCTTGCTTCGAATTAATTAAGCTTTTATGGTATTGTATGTTCATGTATTAAAGGTCTCCTGAAGATGAAAACATTCTGTCTATAAAACTTTTCCAAATATTAAGTTTTTTCTTAAAAGGGCATTTCGTGATCCACAGCCTCATCCCCCCCCACTTTTCTCAAAAAAAGTTGAGATTTTTATATCACTGGAAACCTCTGGCTACATAATGTTTATGTACAAAATATTTCTTGCAGATTAATTTGTTTAGCAAAGATATCGTGAAATTTTAATTTCGTTCTGGTGCACCAGAACGAAATTACAACGCATTGTCTATGGAGCAGTGTAATACACATAATCATGCATAACTCATGAACGCATAAAATCGGAATCAACTGAAATTTTGGGAATAGGTTTTTTTTTTGTGGATATCTAATGAAAAATTACATAAATAGAGGATGCTAGGATCACGAAATACTTCTTTAATATCTCAAAAACAGTTTTGGTATTCAATTTAAACTTAGAATGATGTATACTCATACCTAGCGGTAATTAAACTGATTAATCTAATTAAAATGATTGCAAACAGGGCTTTGCTCATGCCTCTGAAGCTTGAAACTCATGAACTGTCAGGGGTTCTGACAATTAAAAGTCAGTAGCGGGGTCTAAAGAAAAAATAATGTCCAGTGAGCATTAGTTTGGCCAAAAACTACCAGTTTCAGGGGGGGGGGAAGGGTGCGTTGCACCCCTGCACCCCCTGGCTACGGGCCTGCCTATGGCCAGCAGAGTATTAATTTTCCATGAACATTTTGTTTCTCTCACCTGATAGACAGTGGATCCATGTGGAACCTTCCTGGGTATGGACGTAAACTCTGGAGTTGACAGCAAAGGAGTCGAACTCATCACCTGTTAAATATTGGGAGTAAATGATTAATATTATTAATTACACTTACACTGCCACACAGTGTTTAAAATAAGCCAAAACCTTCAAGAGAAATTTGGGCCCTTGGGGTTTGAAATCTACAGCCTCTTATCAATTTTCAAGAGCCTGAACTCAAATTGTAACATTTCAATGTTACACTGGTCCACTTTTTGTGACACTTTATAAGACTACCAAATCAACAACAGGCAATGCCATGGACTGATGTTGAAGTCAGCATTGAGTATGTTTTGGTGCCAAAATTTCACAGGCCAGTGGTGCATCGACAAGCTGCGCTGATTTTCACAGGCTCTTGGAATGGGCTTACCTTATTACGAACACTGCTGCCACATACAAAAAAGTTGCAAATTCAAAACACATCATAGGTACTCTTTATTGGGTATACAAAACACACCTTGCACAATTACCATCTTCAAAACTGAAAAGTCAAGCACTGGCTGTTACTGATCAATAGGTGTGTTTCAATTGGGGAAATACCGGGTAATAAAGCGCAGGGGTGCAAGTTCAGTATAAACATGTTGAATAACACTTGTACAAATAAACTTGTATCAGTTTTAACCTAAAAACTCTTGGACCTGTGAACAGAAGTAAGATCATTGTTACCAATGTCAAACCCAGACAGAATACTTTCCAGGTTCAGCACACACACCCTAGGGTTTTCAGTAAATGTATGCATATTCAAACTATAATCAGCATGTGAGTGAATGTTCTTCGTCATCCAGTAGTTTCAAACAGACTTTTGGAATTAAATCTAATACTGGAACTTACTTTTTGCAACTATTGCGACATTGCGTCTGGAACCACCAGACTTCATCAGGCAACTGACCCGTTGGACTGGTCACGTGATAGACGGCTAGGTATTGACCCGATGGCCCGCATGTTTCAGCATGTTTCAGTCCATAGTGCTCCTTTGCCCCTAGGTCAAAGCCTACCTTTCTTTCTCCTCAAGTACCCCCTGATTACCTGGTTTTCTTGAAGTCTCTGAAGGACATGAAAGAAGAACTTGAAGAAGCTTCCAGCCACCAGATCACTGCAGTACTCCGCATCCTTTCCTGTGGCATTTACAGCAGGTTGGAGCTCCTCTTTCAAGGAGGTGCAGGTTGATGACAGCAATTCACTATTCCATGACCTAAATGTTGAATAAGACATTAACAACAAAACTATATACAATCTCAATTCTCAATGCAAAGTGTCGACCAGAATGCCTCCATATAAAAGATGTAACGTCTTGTGCAAGGCAATGCATTCATAAATAGTGCCCACCCATTGCTATGGTAATTGATCTGGTTACGTAAATACTTCTACAGCGAATAGCTATTTGAAATGAACCCCCAGAAGGGACAGAGGTGTGATTTATGTTTGCGGGGTCAAATTTTAGACAGGCAGTTTTGGAGATAATGATGAGCAGTTGTCAAAATTCTCACTAAGACTCTGCACAGGGGCGTAGCCAGTGGTCCCAAATAATTTGCCAACAGTTACCAAAAGGGCCACTTTGCAACTGAAGTGGGTGAGCCTGTGTGTTGATACCTTGCCCAATGAAAAGTGGTTATCTAATATCTCATAATTTTGAAGAAATTGAAGAAACTCTTCATAATTTACCTCACCATAATGATTAAAATGCAATTATCATGATATGAAAATCAAACTCAAAAGCTTGCATCACACCTACAGAACAAGTTACACAATTTGAAAATATTTGAAAATGAAGGATTTTACCTCCTTGTAAACATTATTTTTAAATAACATAAGATGGTAATTCAAAAAGTTCTACTTTTATCATCACATCTCAGGGTTAGTCTTTCACATAGTGCATTTTTTACACCATTGGGTATTACAATCATGCAAATATTAAAATTCAAGAAAACTTGAGGTTTTTGGAGCAAATCAAACATTATGAAAAAAAATGTATACCTTCCACAAAGTTTCTTCATTGTTTCATTTGCAAATACTGGCAGATTACGCAGTCCACCATACACCAAACATCCATCTCTGACAACATCACTGTCTGGTTCAAAGGTCATGCCGAAAGCAGCATTAACAATGGCAGTGTCATTGTAGTAGCGTCTCTGTGACATCTTGTAGAATTGTGCATGTTCATTCTGAAATAAAATGAATAAATATGCAGACAAAAGTTTTGTTTCAGAAGACCATGCTGGTAGAAAACTTTGAATGTTGGCACAATTTGTTTTCCCCACGTTTCAAGTATAAGTATGTCTGTTGTTGTTTTGGTTTTAAGTTGTCAGTAGAAATCAGAAAATTTGATTGCATTTACTGATTTAATTTTTTTTTAAATTGTGTACCGCTTTGGGTTTTTATTCAGACTATTTTTGGCCTAAAATAGTGTGCTCCAATTTCAACCAGGCACATTTAAACCCAAATTTTACCAAATTACATAAAAATAGTCTTGATACTGTCTGTGACTTGAATTTTATATCACAGTCAAAATTAACTTACCGCATTGTTAAATGGTATTTCAATGTAATGTAGTATTTCGTTGGATTTAACCAATTTGTCATCAGACAAGTAGGAGTTTCCATTCAAATTACTATCGCGTACATTACCTGGAGTAAAAAAGTTGTATTTTAATACATAAATTAATTATGCATTTATTGCAACACCAAAATTTAATTATTCCTTCATTAAGGGATCTGCAATGAAGCGTTTGACAGTATTTTTTGTGGGACATGAGAGCACATCAGACATGTCAATTGCATTCTGAATACGAAGAATGTCTTTCTGATATCAAATAATTTTCATTTTTGAAATTCACGATATAATACAAATTTTATGACAAATTATTAAAATTTGATATTTTTCACATTTTTGATATATAACAGTCCTCGAAGTAAATTTTCAAAATCTAATGACATATTCTTAAAGTGTATGTAGCTGGGAGGAAAAGCCGACGATCAATTGAAAATTTTGATCTTTCATATTGAAGATATGGATTTTCTTTCCCAAAAGACCTAATTTTTTTTTGTGTGTTTTGGGAAAAAAAATCCATATCTCCAAAATGAAAGGTCAAAATTTTCACTTGATCCTCGGCTTTTCATCCCACCTACATACACTTTAAGTATAAATCATCAGATTTATAAAGTTTACTTCGAGTACTGTTAAATATCAATTTTTAATAATTTGCCATAAAATGTGTATTACATTGCGAATTTCAAAAAATCAAAATTATTTGATATCAGAAGGACATTCTTTGTATTCAGAATGCAATTTGATATGTCTGGTGTGCTCTAATGTCCCACAATAAATACTGTCCAAACGTTCATACCCCACCCCTTAAAGGAGTATTTCGTGATCCTAGCATCCTTTTTTTATGACATTTTTCAGTAGATATCCACAAAAAAAAATTATTCCCAAAATTTCAGTCAATTCCAATTTTGCATTTGCGAATTATGCATGATTATGTGTATTACACTGCTCCATAGACAATGTGTTGTAATTTCGTTCTGGTATACCAGAACGAAATTCAAATTTCATGATATATTGCTAAACGAATTAATCTGCAAGAAATTTTTTGTATGTAAACATTATGTAGCCAGAGTATTCCAGTGATATAAAAATCTCAACTTTTTTTGAGAAAAGTGGGGGGGGGGATGATGCTGTGGATCATGAAACGAAAATAATATTATTTCCAGATATGAGGAGGTGGGTGGTTGAGTGGGGTTGGCAGGTGGTTGGATGGGTTTTGTGGGTGGGGTGGTTGGGTGGTTGCAATTGGTAGACAGGTGGGTGGGTGGTTGGTGTGACCTGACATGACATGATGTTAGAGAATAAGCGGACATGCCATGATGTATTTATTGATTGATCAGTCCAGGTGATGCAATATCATGTGATGTATAATTGATATATATTGGCATAATTGCAGAATATGGAGCATCACTCTGAAATTAGGGTTAGGGTTTAGGGTAAGAGTTTAGGGTAAGGGTTAGTGTAAGAGTTTAGGGCTGTAATATATTTCACCCTGATGTGGCGGTGACGTCAACTTTTAAGGCAGCTGTTTCGCTTGCAAATATATGCATCTTTAAGCGTGTGCGTGCGTATCTCAGCACTTTGAGCATCTGTTAGCTACTTGAAGCTGCGCCTAATAAAATGCACACTGATGTCACTGCCACACCAGGGTGAAAAATTATATAGGGTTAGGATGTTAGGGTTAGTATAAGAGTAGTGCCGCGTATTCTTCAATTATCCCAATATATTGATTAACTGACTGGTCGATGGATGGAAAAAAGGTCTGTAAATCACTCATATCATCAACCTACCATCGGTGTCAACAATGGAGACTTTCGCACCAACGGCCATAAGTAGAGGAATAAGATCATAGTCTGATGAGGCTGCTACTAAGTGTCCACCTATGGTCTGTGATATTAGGCCATCTTAATATAATAGTTTGTCTCAAAGCCTCTGCACACATTAGTAACATTGCCCTCTTTTTGCCTGTTATACCCACAGGAATTGAGTAAATTTCATTTTTCCCACTGTTTTTTTCACCAAAATTCACCACACAAAAAATCACTTTTGACATTGTCAGATGTAAATATAGCCTTAAATCATATATCTCAATTAATCAAAAATCAATATCTTTATTTTGAGTACAGTGAAACTTTGCATGGGTATTGCTTGGCGTGTTCTTGTCAAAAAGCTTGATTCACAGCTTGATAATACAAATTAAATGTAAAAATAAAAACAAACAAAAAAATGCATTCTGCACTTGGGAAGGGCTTTGAGACAAACTATCAAATTAACTAAACTATTAATGAAAGAAAAATTATGAAAACTATATAAATAAGAATGTGATGCAACTATCTTTCCCCTAATTATTGTGCCTCTGTATTTTTCTAAGCTCCCCATTTCCATGCACAATTTGACTCAGTGGCATAGCCAGGTTTTTGAAACCTTTTCCCCATTTGTCATTTAGCCTATACTGTAATAGTGGCATATGTCACATATTTACGACAAAGTAGTATATATGCAAAACATGGAAATGTTGAATACAATTTTCCCATTGAATGAGATACGCCAAACCTAATTAGTGATAATATCTATATTAATTAATGACAAGTGTGTCTAGAAAGTAAGTAAAAAATACATAGATTATGAAACTTAACTTATCTCATTTTGTCAAAAATGGCTGATACACCGGTATGTCATCCAAGCGACAAATAGCTACAAATTGTGGACTACATAATGGATTTTACAATGCACATTTTTATACTTACAGCAACATTTCGTATTTGGCAAGCGGCATATTGCTGCAAAGCCTGTTGAATTACTCCAAGAAACACTGCCTTATCACCTGTTTGTTAAAAAGACAAAAGTTTTCAAACAGTTTTATAAAGTTTCTAACAATTTTCATGAAGTTTTTAAACATGTAATATAGACCCATTGATGACCTCATCCCCTCATGGAAGTTATAGTAGCAAGGAAAATTTGTATTACTCTCATTAAGCCACTGATCAATTTAATTGTTTGTCTCAAAGCTCTAACTCATGTTAATAAAATCATGCATATTACACAAAAACTCAAAATTCAATTTTTATTTCCCGTTTTAAATTTATGCAGTCCACCAAACACCAACTTTCTATTAAATGCCCACCAAAATGGGAATACTATGAATGCCTGTCTTCTAAGCCGGGTTGCTAAGCCCCAGCACTTTTCTGAGTATTTTAATTCAGTAAAAGCAGCTTGTCTCCTCTTCATCTCCAATATCCAATTGACCCACACACTGCCACTATAGTCAAAATTATTGAAAATATTATAAAGCAAAACAAAACTTCATTCTGCATTAACATTTCTGATGAGCAAATAAATATGGCCTTAGCAAATGGATTTATAACTACTCCCATTCCAGAAAAATACAGAACTTTTTTTTTTTTGGATTACAAAAATATTATCCTGTTTTGCCAAATGAAACATGGCTATTTAAATCCTACTCCTTTAGTTAGTCCTAACTGGCAATGAAAGTAATTTTTTATTATTTGGTCAATTTTTGGAAATAAAGGCCAAAAACATGCATTTTTGGGGCGCTTTTCGACCTTTTTCTTATTCTGTGACAATCAAGGCCAAAGATTTGAACAAAGATTAATTTCAAGTTATGCATTCTTATTTTTGGAAAACAAATTTTCCAATCTTTTTCATAACCATTAGCAAAAATAACATATATTATTAAAATTATGAGCTAATCCGTACCCTATACTCAAGATTTTGAATGCTTAGACTTGTGCCAAGTCTTACAATTTTGTGACTACAATTGTAAGAAAACAAGCAAAATTGCATGTTCTTGGACCATTTCCCCTCAAAGTGCAAAAATATTAAAATTGTACTTTTATTGCCAGTTAGGACTAACTAAAGGATTAGGATTTGGCTATGTTTTATTTGGCAAAACAGGATGATATTTTTAATCCAAAAAAACTAGTTCTGTATTATTCTGGAATGGGGAGTAGAATGAACTGATAAAGAATGGAATCACAACTTACTTGACAAAGTTTTACAATGCTCTCTGATTGCATTCTGTAATGCTGACATCGTGACACCAGCTCCAACCTTTAGTCCTGTGTCTGTGAGCTCAATCATGTTGAGTTCCGTAACATAGCCAGTGTAGATTACAACTCCAAAATGATCTTGTAAGGCACCTGCATTAGGAAAATACATATAATATGTGACCATCATTATCATCATCCTTCGACAAGATTTCTCCATGAACATTGCACCCTTGCACACATTGGATGTAGGTTACATGTACATAAGAGGTGCATGGGCATCCGGTTCAGTCTCCTTTATCCATGAGCATGATGAGGTGGTATGTAGAAGCCATACCTTCTAGCAGGCTCTTCCTCAGGCAGACGAAGTTGGCAATGCCTTACACAGTTGATAAGAGGCTCAAGACATGAGACATGATCTGCCTATATTTTAAAGGCTTATTATTCAGCAATCTGCTCATTTGGAAAATTGTAAAAATCATCAAAATAAATTCCCAGTTCTTTGCACCTTTGTTAGCAGCATAGATGTGCTAAGATAGCTTGCTAGTGGTTAAGGTGGTATATGAGGATATTTCTGGAAATTAGGAAATGGAGTATGTTTTTGTTCACGGCAGTGAACATTTCCCCCACTTGAACCCATATCTCATATGCACAGTTTATCCCTTACATACACTGTGTCTTGAATAACTATTGTAGCCCATCAACCTTGTGATTATGAGGCTAGGAAATAATTCCTAATGCCTCATACCCAGGTTTGTATCCCTTTATCTAATCCGGCCCCACATGACAAGGACTTTTTAGCACATCTTATCTTGTATTGAGACAATGGCAGCCAGGACTATTTTTTTGCCTTTTTGCTAAGCATGTTTACTATTGGTTTGAGCCATCACATGATTAGGCTTTACTGATTGGTGGGTAAGGTCAATGCTATTGTTTATTTTGTGATAAGGCTGAGCATATTACTGCATATATGAAAAATACACTGCTATTTTGATACAGGCGATTTACTCAATTCCTTCCAACTGACAAAACTTAATTCCTGTTATCTACCCAGTAATGTTTGCTTATCTTAATTGGATCCCAAATAATTATTGGGCCAAGGTTATTATCTGCATGGTATATTAATTGAATTTCAATAAGCCTATGATAGTGTTAATGAGTTTCTTGCTGGATGGAGAGTTATATAGCCAGAGGATGTAGGAGTCATTTTTTAATGCCTCAAATCACTAATTTATTGTAAGATCAGTGCAGAGCAGGTTAGATATGAAAATGGAAGAACAAATTTCTATACACCTGATCCGTGAACTGTGTCTTTTAGAAAGACTCTTCTTGTCAATAAATTAATTGAGTTGGGCAAAGTACACTGATCAATATGCCTTTTGTTTGAAGCAAATCGGACATACTTTTTTCATAATACATGAATTTGTATTAATTTTTCTTTGTATCTTCCCAGCAAACACAAAAACGTTTTAAAAACGTTTTAAATAAGTTATATTTTGGCTTTTGGTTTAAGTAAAAACGTTTTAATAACATTAAAATGTCGGGTTATATAAAGGTCACGATAACGTTTTAAAACGTTTTGTATGATAGCACACGCACAATAATATTTTTAAATGTTTTCAAAAATGTTATTGTAAACTATTTTTGCAAAACTTTTTGCCAAATATTGTGTCAATACTTAAATAACATTATGTTAAAATATTTGAACCCAGCAAACACAGAAATGTTCTTAAAATGTTTTTTTTCAAAACCTTTTAATAACATTTAAATGTCGGGTTATATAAAGGTCATGAAAACGTTTTTAAAACGTTATTGAAAATATTTTGGGCAAACATTTTTAGCAAAATATTTTTTCAACCCCAAAATAACATTTTGTTTAGAATGTTTTGTATAAAGTTTTCAAGAATGTTTTTGGAATTTTATTAAAACGTTTTTATACCCTTTATATAACCCGACATTTAAACGTTTTCTGTAAAACATTTTTGTTTGCTGAGCAGTATATTATCACAAAATGTTTCTTAAGGTTATAAAAACGTTTTATACTCTTAATATACCCTTTATATAACCCGACATTTAAACGTTTTCTGACAACCTTCTATAACCTTTTGCGTATGATGTCGAAAACGTTTTGTGTTTGCTGGGTTATTGTTTTTATCAATAATTAATGTAGTTAATAAGCTTAAATGATGTAATTTTTGCCAATATTTTGCTAAAAATCCATGCATAAATGTACAGGGTACTTTTATTTTGCAAACTTTTGCCTTGAAACTTTAAAGTGTTAATTATGTTCTAATGTATTATATCATCTATACACCCTCTCATTTGCATAATTGCGTGATTAATGAGCCAATTTGCAAACATGCTAATTTTACCTTCAAATAGCCAGTAGGGGGGGGTAATAAATTGGTATGTGAAACAGTGGTATGTGAAAATAAGATCATGGGAAAGAACATTTATTACCCCTGATACTGGCTATTTGGGGTAAAGTTTTTTAGGATATGTCCAAAATATTAAATCACACGAAAACAATGAGGGCATCAAGTGCCATTGACTGCGCAAATTTTTTATTTATTTTATGCTTCAATTTCCAATTGATGCATTATTTTTCGTGGACTATGCCTATACTTTGCAATTCATAAAGTGCTTAGTAAATACCGTAACCACTCGGGTATAAGCCCACCCCCCCTAGATTGGCAATTTCACTTCAAAAATGGGGGTGGGCTTATAACCGGGGAGGGGCTAGTAGTTGAATTTTATAATAATGTATCAGTAATTTCTATTATCTTTTTTAAATTATTTTTTATAAATTTTAAGTATGGAATGTTAATTTTTAACTGATATTTTTTAAATATTTGTTCTAAAATGTAAAAGAAAGCATTGATATGATTTGAAAACTTAGCCAAAATGACTACTGGGCTTATACCGAGTGCACCCTTGTTCCCGAATGGTTTGAAAAATAGGGGTGGGCTTATAGCTGAAGGTGGGCTTATACCCGAGCACCAATGACTTACTTAAGGAGGTAGTATAATCAGGTTGAAAATGATACCATGTGAAAATATGTCATATTACAATGTTCATTACAGGAAATTCTGTGATGTGATGTCAGAGTATTCAAAGCATATACCTGAAGCTGTATTCCCTGCAATGATCACTGCATTTGGGTTATTTGCCTTCAAACTCAGGATATCTTTAACACTACTGGCATTAATCCATGTAAGTTGGTCACCAATAAATTGTGTGGATTGCTTGCAAGTGCTACCATCATTTGCCTGAAAAAAAGATTACCATCTCACTTCATTAATAGAACATCAACAAAGTTGTACCAGGAACACATCCATTCCATGAGAATCTACCAGCACTTGGCCAGCTGGCTGAGGGCTTGTGTGTGGCATAGGTCTGGGGAACAGCTATATAAGCCACAAATAGGGAAGGGGTTTCACCCCCTTAAAAATGTTGAAATTCTTGCTTTCTTTGACAATTGGCATCATAAAATAAAAAACAATAAGTGTCCTATTTCTGAATAACCCTATTTCCACAAATCCAGAAATTTACAGAAAAGTTGCATGCTTTTACTTCAGCTGAAAAGCTTCTTTAATGTGCATCAAATCTGGAGGGTCTCATTTTATTTGTATATTGTATCGTTTTCATTCTGTTGACTCAGGTTTTTGTGTTGAAAACTCTTAAATTCTGGATAATTTTCAAAATAAGCCAGGGGCGGATCCAGGAATTTTGGATAGAGGGGGCGCCTTTTGGTCGATGACGAAAAAATGGTGTTAAGGGGGTTACCCCCTAGAAAACTCAACGGTTTTGGCCCATTGTTTGCTGTTCATGGTCGAATTTGTTAATTTTTAAAAATTTCTTTCATATTTTGTATTTTTAAGTTAGGCCGGGCGCCTTTTGCTAGTCAAAAATAGAGGGGCGGCTGGCTGCGCCCCTAAATCCGCCCTGTAAGCTCCACAATATAGGGCACCAGATGTGATTTAAATCTATAGGTTCCTGCACCCCCCTCCAGCAAGTTAAAATTAAATAGAAATTACATAATAATTATATTCGTTGTTGCTGTAGACGAAAGTGTTTAAACTTGCTTGATGTATACATTTAGGTATTTTGGGAAACTGAAAAGGGAGCAAATTTTGAAAGATTAATAATAGTAGGTCAAGATTTTTGTACATAGTTTTAGAGAGCTTTTTAGTGGCACTTTAAAAGTTATGTAATAGAATGACTTGGAAATTGATATTACAACAAGGAATAAGCAAAATGGTGTTAAAACACTCAAATAATTATGCAAAATCATCTACCAACTGAGTTTGCTTCAACTATTTCAGGTCTTGGATCACCTACTTTTTTGTGCATTCAGTTCTAGATCATACATTTTGTTTTCACATCCATAGGGAAGAACAAGGGTTTTTGGGCACACCAAGAGGAAAGGTCAAGCAATTTGTTTAAATATGCTATTCTGAAATTTTACCCTCTCCCAGGCACACAAACATAGTACATTCCATTTATGTATAAATTATTTAAAACAAAATACCTTTTTTGTGAAAATATTTTATAAACTATGGCGAGAACATTTTTGTTAGACCATGACTTGCCTTATTTTCGGCCCGGGATTTTCGGAACTTACCAGTAATTCTGGAGGAAATATGATATCTTGTGAAGGGTCATATTCAGTGAATGTAGTAGTATCATAGAGCTCATCAAGCTGGAAAGGAACAAAATTATGATAGAGAGAACCACACAGTGGGCAACATGTTAAATTGAGGTCTTGGGTCTAGCATCACCGATGGAAGCAAAACTTTGGCATCATATATCATATTTTGATTCGATGTTGTAATAATATGTTAGCATTATCATAACATTTGCATATCAGGCAAATCTCATAGGAGAGCTCTTATCAAATTATATCTAACTATACAATAGTTTGTCTCTTGATTTGAATGCTTTGAGAATATCTGTTCATGCCCTTACCATTTCATTGTTACCATCTCTGCAACATTTCTCTTCAGTTTTGCCATTGCAACAACCACCCTGGTATGTAATTGAATTATAAAAACAATAAAATAAACATTTTATCATAATACTAATCATGGCGTGTCCGTCCGTCCGTCCCTCTGTCCGCGCGCTATCGGCGTGCGCGTGGCTCGCTATCGCGGGCTAGCGGTGTGTATCGCGTAGTGCACGGTGTACCGGAAAGCATTACAGTGTGGCTATAAATCGTGCAGGTGCATCTCATCGGATCAATAGGCCTATTTTCAACACATATTTCAATACGGCACACGTGCAGAGGCCTATTTAATACAGCAGAACATGTCTATTTCGGGGTGCAATATAATGCGGAGAAACTTAAACCCTAACCCTAACCTATTACCCGTTATATTAGGCCTAATTGCGTTCACATTTATCACGATTGATTTTATTACTTTAGCATGTTTTGTAACGGCCTACATCCAGATACTAATTTAGGCTCAGAATTTAGGGGAATCAACCCGAGAACCACAAAATCTAGTACAGTATAAATATGAAATCACCGATGTGAAAAGCTGGAAAAAAACAAATTTTCTGAAGGAGGGAATAGAAGATATAATAAATAAGGTCCAAGATTTTTCTCACACCATAGGCCTACTATTATAATAGACATGAAGTGCTGGTGACAAAATTTCTAAGTTCCCTTGCTGTCTTTTACCACATAATTGAGCTCCTGGGTTTTCTGTGCAATCAAGCAAATCAGCCCAATTTGGGTTATTTTGGACAATTAACAGTCCCTCATCTGCCATCATATATCCTGGGTACCCACCCCCTGTTGCCATCTATGTCCTTATTATTGCCTTACTGAAAGGTTGATGACTCTATCTTACCTGAGTAAAAGTTTTGAATGCATCAAGTATTGGTCTATAGCCAGTACACCTGCACAGGTTTCCCTCCATTGCATGCAGCACCTCATCACTGGTTGGTTTCGGTTTGTTTCTTAGTAATGTGTAAATAGACATTACCATACCTGGGCTACAAAAACCACACTGGGAACCATGGGCCTTAGCTAGTCGTTCCTGTAATAAAGTATTTTAATGGAAATAAGTAGATGGAAAATAAAATAACCAACTTGATATTTTGCTAAATATTTTTATTGGGTAATCAAGCCCCAGGAGTATCGTAGTTGTGTATAGGGTTACATCCCAGGGAAACAGTTTTTATTTTGTTTTATTTCTTCTTTAACCTAGGTTTTTTTTCATTCAGTGGATAATAGTATACAAATAATCTTCTGTACTTCCACAAGGCCCTGGGATCACAGCAATAAAAACACCAAAATCATATGTGATGCGATCAAGGTAAATGAGTCTGATGTCGATCAAAATCAAAATTCATTTCTCAATTTTATTACATGAGCTAGGCTCAGAGCTTTATTTTGCTGAAAACTCCATCATAATTAGGCTCAGTTTCAGAGATATGGCCATTTTATAGTTGCTCAGAACAATAAAATACAAAGGAAATTGAATAATATTATTGATCTATCTCAAAGTCAATATTCCCGACACCCGACTCATTTTGCTTGATCCCATCACATATTTTCAGGCTACCACCCATCTCTAAATGGATATTATGTTACAGACCATACCTGAATTGCATGTAGTTTTGTCTTGGTGCTCCCAATCCCTTCTATGGTTGTGACAGCTTTGCCATGGATGGCACACAGTGGATACAGACATGCATTCACAGCAACATGACTGATGGGTGAACAACAAAAAAGTATAATTGATGTTAGGAGACAAACCAAAAGGTGTCATGTTGGAACAAGTGAGGCAAAGGTTGTCAGGGTGGGTCAAGGGGTGTCAGGGTGTATAAAGTGGTGTCAGGATGGATTAAGGAGTGTCAAGTGGGTCAAGCAGTGTCAGGGTGGGTCAAGTGGAGTCTTGGTGAGTCATGTGGTGTCAAGGTGGGTCAAGTGTTTGAGTGGGTCAAGGGGTGTCAGGGTGGGTCAGTGATATCAGGGTGGCTAAGTGGTATCAGGGTGTGTCAAGTGGTATCAGAAGAGATGTCAGAGTAGATAAAGTGGTATCAAAGTGGGGCAAGTGGTGCCATGGTGGGTCAAGGGATATGAGGGTGGATCAAGTGGTGTCAGGGTGGGTCAAGGGGTTTATGGTGGGTCAAATGGTGAAGGCTGTCATGGTAGGACAGTGATGTCGGGGAGGGGGTCAAGTGGTATCATGTTCGGTCAAATGGTGTCAAAGTGGATCAAGTGGTGTCAGAGTGGGTCTAATGGTGTCAGGCTGGGTCAAGTGGTCTCAGAATGGGTCAAGTGATGTCATATTTGAGTAAAGTTGTGTCAGGGTGGGGCGAATGGTGTCAGGGTGGCTCAAGTGGTGTCATGTTGAGTCAAGGGGTGTCAGGATGGGTCAAGGGGTGTCAGGATGGATCAGGTGGTGTCAGGGTGGGTCAAATGGTGTCAAGTTGTGTCAGAGTGGATCAAGTGGTGTCAGAGTGGGTCAAGTGGTGTCATGTTGAGCCAGGGTGGGACAAGGGGTGTCCATGAGGTTAAGTGGTGACAGTATGGGTCAAGTGGTGTCAAGGTGAGTCAAATGGTGTCAGGGTTGGTCAAGTGGTGTCAGAGTGGGGCAAGGTGGGTTAAGGAGTGTCAGGATGGAGTTAGGGTGGGTCAAATGGTACCAGGTGGGTCAAATGGTGTAAGAGTGGGTCACGTGGTGTAGAGGTGGGGTGGGTCTTGTCAATTTTTTGGCTTCAGAACTATTTTTGTTTCTATTTCGCAGGTGTTTTTCATACTATATATAACACAAAAAGGGGGTATTTTCTATTCCTTTCCACAAGCTTGTGTATCTGATTGAATGACAATTAGATGTACCAACCTGATATCCCTGGTTGACTGATCCACCGTTGACACCATGACAGTGCAGGCACCACAGCCACCTACTCCACAACCAATCTTGCATCCTGTTAGTTGTACTAAATCATGTTAAAAAAAAAAAGTAACAGCACTGAGTGCCATGCATATTTGATTATGTTTCTCTGAATAGGTCTTTAAGCCCATGCAAGATTAGGCTCTCCATCAGTCCAGAGATCCATATTCAGGGCTCATGCTCCAGTTCTTCAGCTTCGATTCACTTTGAGTAAAACTCTCATAGAATTCATAAAGGCCAGACAAACCCAATTCAACAGAGCCGTCAAGCAAGGTTGGAAACTTTGGGATGGCCATCAAAATGTAGGACAGCCAAAATACAGTGCACCAAAAATGAAACAAATTTCGTAAAAAGTGGGCGGCTGCTTGCTACAGTCCTGCAATACAATTTTATGTTATAATAAGCTTAATCCTATATATCTGTTGCATACAAACTCTCTGATATTGCATGTTGCATACTAAGTATACCAGAGTATATTATACAGTAAGCAAAAGAATTAAGGTAGCAGTTGTGTTCACCCCTGTATATCCCAAATAAAGACAAATGTGTCAAGCAGCCGATGCCTGTACTCTTTAGCTCTGATTTAAGACCTTATTTGTTGAAATTGGTTGAGAATTAAAGAAACGGTGATCCAAAACCTAATGAAGATACAAAATAAAAAGTTGCACTTTTGTGTTCTAATTAATGAAAGCACAACGCTAGTTGTTCGTGCTAATCAATGCAAGCATGTCGCTAGTTCTCTTGTTCGCGAACGCTTTGTGTACAAATCAATAGTGCATGCAATGTGGCAAACTGCAACTTTTAAATTGGCATCTTCCTTGTGTTTTTGGATCATTATGTCTTTATTTCTTGAACAATTTCAACGAATGAGGTCTTAAATTTGAGCTAAAAGATGCAGCTATTGGCTGTTGGTTCCAATTATGACATATCTGCCTTTGTTTAGGATATACAGGGGGTGAACGTAACTGGTACTTTAATTATTTGGCTTACTGAATTTATCCATTGTACATATAAAGGATACATTTGGAGCGGATGTACCGTGCAAGATTCCAACAAGGATCTGGTTGCTTCTCTGCTATCTGCAAAAATAAAAAACTGTCATTAGAATCGTCATTTCATCCTGTGGCACCGCATGGATTGGGGGGGAATTGCCACAAAAGAAGGGTTTTTACTGGGGGGGGCATGCATCTTGGGGGCAAAAGTTCTGACATTTTCCCCATGCCCCTGTGGCACAACCACTGACCTTATCTGAATATCAGTGGCAATTTTAAACAGATGTCTCTCGAGTAAATAGTAATAACAATGACATCACCAACAACAAAAACTGTTTAAAGTCTTTTTT
Source organism: Amphiura filiformis (assembly GCF_039555335.1). NCBI lineage: Eukaryota > Metazoa > Echinodermata > Ophiuroidea > Amphilepidida > Amphiuridae > Amphiura > Amphiura filiformis. Next base: position 45,012,150 of record NC_092640.1, on the reverse strand, counting down.
CAGAATTTACCTTTATTTTTTTTAAACCCGATTTTTTGGCATATTTGTAATACTTGCACATGTTCTAACTTAAATCTATGAGCAAACTGTCGAATGCGTCCTATTTGTAGTAAAGCGGGATGATTTTCTGTTGGTCCGACATAAAATCATAATTTTTTAGATTATGATTTTATGTCGGCCACGATCGCAAACCGTAGTCTCCTACAAAACTAGTTTGGTTACGCTCCCTCCGCGTAGGAGACTTAAACTCTGAGGCCGCACTCGCTGTCCTAATCCAAATAGTGCGAGATGTTTCGAGAGATAGAGGTGAAGTTTATTGTTTCTTTGCAAATTCCCAATGTTTTACATGTCCAAATGTATTGGGAACTTTCATAATGATTGCATATGTGACACGATCTGGTTCATGGGGGCCAAAGGAGGCATTTTTGAAAATTGAGTTACTGTAATTATTACATTTTACATACAATAGGCTATCATTTACTGAAAACACCAAAGGTCTAGCATACTTGGTTCTAAAGTTATGAAGTTTTTAATGCCCATTTTCTTATGTATTTTATTGTTTTTTTAATCCATATTTTTACCTTTATCTCAGTTTCAAGTTTGCCGCCTTTGGCCCCCATGGACCAGATCGTGTCATCATTTTGGAAGAAAAAAAGAAAAATCTAAAAATTTAAAAAGATCGTACATTAAGGCTTTAAATTCTTGGTTTGTCAACAACAATTTAAGGCTAAAGTTTTCACCAAAAGACCTAGACCTGCACACACAAAATTGTTTGATTAACCCACTAAAATTGTATTTCAAAGTCCATATGTACATATGGTAAATAATAGAATGTCATGCTCTGCAGCAACTCCCAAGTTTTTGGGTTTTTTTATAGTTTTGTTGGGTTTTTTTTAATCAAGACATTTCCTGAACGGATGTAACATGCAGATATTATTTTTCCTTTGACATGTAGTGTTGCAAGAAAATTGAAAATATATTTAGCTAATAGGCTAAAAACCTACTAAAATTTTTCACCAAGTGCTTTAAACAGCTCGGGATACCATGGGTGCCATATGAAAGCTCAGTGTAAGCATATGCATGCTATGCATTTATGAATTTTCCTCCTAATTATTATATGCATCTGTACTCGTTTGCATATAGGTAGAACTGGTTCCATGCAATTCTTCACAGTCAGCGTGCGCACGAAGCAGCCTTTGAGTGTACTTGTGCTTGAGGGCTTGCCATGGTCCCCTACACACTGAACAAGTGCTAGCATAGAGGCTCATTGCAAGCTGTAACAAGCTTTCAAATCAGACCATGCAAACAAAAGTAGGTAAATGTGCATCCTGAATCAGGCCCGTAGCCAGGAGGTGCGGGGGGTGCCAAAGGCCCAAAAAGTCCTCTTTTTTGACCCAAAAAGTCCCATTTGCGAGCGTAGTGAGTGAAAAAATGAGGTTTTTTTGTGCTTTTTTGGTCCAAAAATGTTCAACCCCCATTCCAAAAAGGTCCAAATTTGGAAAAAAGGTCCACTTTTTCAAAATCAGCACCCCTCAAAATAAATCCTGGCTACAGGCCTGTCCTGAATGCTTGCAAGGTCCCAAACTGGCCCTCTATGACCTATTATAAAGTTGACTGTAGCTCGGGCAGGGGGCCACTGTATTCCAAGGTGGATATCATCATATTTCGACTGCTCAGTGCCAGAAGTGGGTAAGTGCAATAGCTGCCCTGTGAACATTTGACAATTTACACACAGTATATTGTACTCATCTACACATGGCAGCTATTGCGCTTACCCACTTTTGGCAATGAGCATTAGACTTGTGTGTACCTGTCTGGACCTATCAATAATACCCTAAAAAATTGTGTCAAGTGGCTATATTTGGCTTTTTTTTAAATACCGTATTCATTCCAATAAGCGCCCAGGGCGCTTAACAAAGTCATTTTGGGAGGGCGCTTATTTTTTGCCTGGTTTATCTAATTTTTTCGTAAGGGGCATTTATTAGAGACAAATTGACGTAGGTTATAAAAGGGTCCGGAGATGGTCTAGTAGCTTTTCTGATGTAGAAAATGTATTGCAAGTTTACACAGGACTTGTAGTCCTCGAGCGTTTTCACTGTATCAACGTCTATCTGTCACTTCAACATTAATTGTACCCTTTAGCAAATTGAAAATACCCTGGGTGGGCGCTTATTGGGACATGGGCGCTTATTGGAATGAATACGGTACATCTAATGTTTGAGGTCCTGTCAAACATCCATTTTTTTAATTCAAATTTTTGAAGTTTTGACACCCTTACCTATCAAAATCTACTCTTTTTACGCACCTTTATATCTACTCTGGAAAGTCTACTTGTAACATATGCTATCTGCAAGGTAGTAACTTGCTTGTTATTATTACCATGTAAACTGATATTTGTGACACGATCAAGGGAAATGAGTCGGATGTCGCTAATATTGATTTTGAGATATTGGCAAAGAAAGTGTCAAAATTATTTTGTTTTATATTGTTTTCAGCAATTGATAAATTGATGTAACTTTGCAAAGAAAAGTCGTATCAACATGGGGTTTTCAGTTTCAGAAAGCTCTCAATGTCCTCTTTAGAAACATGTGTAAAACTCATTTTCGACCAGGGTCGACATGTGACTCATTCCCTTGCATCGTGTCACATTTGTAATTTCATACAACTAGTCCAAATATTTCCACTTACTTGCAGACGTTTAAACTCACAGTTTCCTTTATCGATGCTATTGTTGCAGTGACGATCTGCAAGTAAGTGGAAATATTTGGACTATGAAATTACAAATATCAGTTTACCATGAACAGTCCTGATTAATATCTTCAAGAATATTACCATGTAAAATGGGTCATCATTTTGATATTGGACTTACCTTCTGTCCATTACAGAAGAACACCAGCATACCATCTGCAGGAGCTTCACTCATCTTGTCTGGCAAAGTTGAATTGTATGATGACATGGGAGACACACCTGTAGTAAAATTTGGGGAAAATGTTATTCTGGAATTGATTCAGCTTAAAATCTGACTCCAAACCCTTCTTATTTGCTTCAGATTTGTTATCAGCACACATGTAAATACCATAGGCCTAAAATATAACTATATTCCAAAGTTCATTTCTTTTTTAGTTTTTATGAATCATTGCATACAAAACCTTTCCTACGTAAATGTGTGTATAAAAACTTTTTGTTGATTTCATAACAACAGACTGGCATGCCATAAACATTTTAAAACAAACAACATATAAAAATAATAAGAAACCAATTAGGCCCTATATTTTAAAAGAGCCTGGGCCACTGTAAATTCTGAAGTAAAAGCTAGAGCAAAAATATAACTAGAAATATATGGCCAAGTAAAAAAAAATGAGTTTCTCGTCCCTCATCCTTTTTGAAAAAAGGAGGATGAGGGCACTTTTTTTTTTCCAAAATGGCCGATCCAAAATGACGGATGACAGATTTTTTTCTTCTTCAAAATGGCGGATCCAAAATGGCAGATGAACTTTTTTTAAAAAAACTATCATCGCTTTCTTGTGCGGTAGACCCCTGCATGCTACACTTTGAAAGTCGGTATAGAGTCGCGATCGGGAGACAAGTGGAATGCAACAAGAATAGTCTTTAAAAGGTCTGGGATTTTTTTTCATTGTTTTTTTTTTTTAAATTTCAAAAAAAAAAAAATTTATTTAGTTTTAGTTTTTATGAATCATTGCATAAAAAACTTTCCTAGACGCTAACACCCTGCCGCCAACGGCTAATACGCGCAGCGAGCAAGAAACAAAGACGGTAAATTCTGATGATATTTCATTGGCCTTGTAAAGAGAAATTTGTTGGAGGATTTTGTCACCAAATAACAAGATAACGGGAGGTTCATTATCCCAAATAACCGGTTATACAGGAAGATAGATTATTAAACTCATACTTATATGGTTTCAAGAACTATTTATTACCAACACTATTAAACATATATTAAACTATAACAAGGAAATGAGAAATACGACAAGTGGTCATGGGGTGCTATTACCCCTAAAGTTGGGGTAATATGGCACCTTGTGTAAATTCAATGTAAAGTTTTATGCAAATTAATATGCAAATTAATTGACATTTCATTAAAGCCATATTATAACATTTGCTGAGGAGAATGCCCTCAAAAAATTTAAATTCAGGTTTTTACACGATTGTAATGTACTTTAGTAAACAAAGATTCTCTGCAAAAATCAAGACTTTAGGTGCTGTAGTTTTGTCAAAATCCGAGATTTTGAATAAACCGCCGGAACCATCGTTTTACAATATTTGATTACATATTACAACCGCCGGAGTACGTAGCATGCATTGGTGCTAGTAGTAAATTCCAATTTTCTTTGCTTTACCTCACTTTATCGGCTCAAAATTAAAAGGGAACATATCTGACAGTAAATGCTAACATTTATTGAAAATGAATACTAATCTATTTTTAAAGAAATGCTATAATATGGCTTTAACTTTGAATGTAAACCACTTGCTTTTTAAAATTTGGTAGGTATTATATGACGTGCGATCGCTGCCATAAATGGACAAATTGACATATGTCAATTTCTTTCAGTGAAATCGACATATGTTGATTTCATCCAATAGCAGAACTTGTAATCGACATAAGTAAGCTAATTTACGTAAAATGTACATATGTCAATTACCTTGCGAGAAATCGCCATATACTCATTATTTGAAAACTAGTGTCAAATTTATTACTGTTTATTGGTTGCTGCAACCGGCCTTCCACCTCATTGGCTGAAATTACCGCCAGAAAAATTCAAAATGTAATCGACATATGCCAATTTAGAAATTTACATATGTCAATTTCCAAATCACTACGCTACGAATGCATCAAAAATACACCTCGGAGTACGAGCGAGCTCTATCACGGTTTATGACCCTCATCAATCATTATATGTTTAATACAACCGGTCGCTTGTTACATTTTCTTATAATATTATTACAACTATTTCAACGTGTATTCCGTTCTAAAATGAGTAAATATCGTTTCTATATTGAGTATTAGCTGGTATTGTTAGAAAGTAGGGTACCTGCAGGTAATATGGGACCATTAAGGACGTTTAGCTTATTTGCATAAAAACTAAAGAAGATATGCCCACAAGAGATTGTTATGATGAACAACCTGTCCTTTAAGATTAATAAAACAGGCAATGTTACCTTGTTTTTATGTTTGTTTGGACGCTATGACGTCAAAATGACGTCATCGTCAAGTGTCCCATATTACCTGCATGTGCAGGTAATATGGGACACTGTGTTATCTCTATGGTGAAAATCAAAAAGTTCAGAAAATCACTCTTTTGTTCTAAAAACATTTTTGTTACATGATTTTGAATGTTAAATGCAAATTTCTACAAGAAAATTCAATTTTCTAAATAGTTTTGCTTTTCGCATTGACAATGCACACAATTTCCTATGTGTCCCATATTACCTGCACCCATTCAGTTGAAAATCAGAGAAAATAATCATTTATAAAAGGAAAGTGCCACTTGTCAGTGGAATTTTAACTGCTGATAAGCTTAACCCATCACCTAAAATTCATAAAAAATGACAAATGCCCCCTCAGTACCAGAGTTTTTGGATACACAATCATAAAATGTGACGTCATTGATTTTATATCAGGCCAAAAAAACGACATAATTTTTTTGGGCAATTTCACTCTTTTTGGCATTGATTTCCAAGAGTTTGATACACAGACTCCAAAACTGCATTTCTAGAAGCACAATTGATGTCTCTAAACACTTAACAAATCAACTTAAAGTGTTTACCTTCTCTAAGCTACTTTTTGTTAAAATGAAAACAGGTGTCCCATATTACCTGCTGTCCCATATTACCTGCACCTACCCTAAATGGCTTAAATAAGAAGACCTGTTTTTAAAAATACAGTGTACGACATAACATGATGTACATAGTGTAAGAGTCTACATGAATGGAAGCTTATTTCCTGTGCAGGTCTTGGGGTGGTACAATAATGATGTGTACTTGGAGGGGGAGGGATTTATAGGGGTGGCAAAGATTTTTGGGTAGGCCAAAAGCGGTCAACGTACGTATATCGACAGCTCGTAGCATTATGCATCAACTTCTGTTGGGCGCATTGGATGTCGTTTTGGGAGTATTCTTTTCTGCAACCAATCACATGTCTTGAAATTGACATATGTCGATTTATACCTCAAAATGGTTGAGAACAATTGTAACCATCAGGTATAGGGAAGCAGTCACGCAGCCAATTACACAACATAAAATTGATGCAAACAGCACAAGTGGTTTTAAATAATAGACATATGTCAATTTCCACCCTTTGAAATGACATATGTCGATTTTATGTAAATTAGCTTACTTATGGCAATTACAAGTTCTCCTATTGGACAAAATCAACATATGTCAATTTCTTTCAGCGAAATTGACATATGTCAATTTGCCTATTTATGGCAGCGATCGCACGTCATAGTATTATACCACAGTGCTCAAACATGAAAACACTTCCTCTTCAAAAAGATAAAAGCACTTTAATATAGGAATTCAGACAGAATGTGCTGTGCTGTTCAGTGTACATTTTCTGCATGTTAACCAATGGTGCCATGTTACAATGTACGGTACTTGCAAGTTGCAATGCACTGTGTCTGATTGAATAGGGTGCAGGAGGTCATTCACACACTCCAGCTCACATGGCTCGCCCTACAATTCCCAGTTTAATAGCTTTTAATACACACCTATGACGTCGCGCTATTGTTTTACCGCTCCATTATTTTCCACGAATGCAGCGATGATCACAATAACACGCCATTCGTAAATGCCTTTCTCTTTTTTCTGAAAAGCAAATACTTTTCAGGGAAAAAGTACTGGCATTTACGAATGTAGTGTTAATAACAATTGCATTTTTGAAAAGCAAGCATTTGCGAAAAGTGCAGTATTGTTATCATCACTTCATTCATGCAAAACATTGATATGAAAAACAAGAAAATGATTTTCATTAATACAATAAATAAGCGGATAGCAACATTTGAACAGTATTGTTATGGGACCTGAGAGCACATCAGACATATCGAATTGCATGCTGTATGAGAGCACATTAGACATATCGAATTGCATGCTGTATGTACGAGGATGGTCCCTATATCCAATAATAAGAATAATTTTGATTTTGTGAAATTCGCGATATAATACAAATTATTAAAATGTCATATTTTTTATATTTTTCCAAATTTAACAGTCCTCGAAGTAAACTTTATAAATCTAATGATATGTAATTAAACTATAGGCCTATGTAGCTGTGAAAAGCCGACTCAATTGAAAATTTGACCTTTCTGTGACATAGTATGATCCCTAATTGAGGCAAATAACTATATATGTTACTTATATCTTGTTAACTCTTTATAACGTGTTCATGTTTAAAGTAGAGTTTTGTTTCAATTATAAATATATAATATATAAGGATTCAAAGAGAAAGTTAAAAAGCTCACCCTTGTACAGAGTTAAAATTCGGGGGTGAGAAAGTGAAACTTCTCACACATAAAAGTGAGGAGATACATTCCTAAAATGACCATGTCCGCCACGACAGATGGTATGTTCAAAAGTAATGGTCATTTCGATCCTGAATTCTGGCTAATCTGACTAAATAATCATAAATGTGGTTTTGGCCAAGGAAATCTTCCTCTTCTTGGCCAAGCCTCCTCCTTTCCAGGATTAGACCATCTCAAGGGACACCACCCACTTCATTGGTGATCTGAATCATACCAGCCATATGATTGGTTGAAAGTTGATATCTAAACCTACTTGGAAGTTTGTGATTGGTCAGGAAAGTTTAGTACCAATCACTGTTAAGAAGCTTCCGATTGGATAATATTAATTATCTGATTATTCCTTCATTTGTATGTATATGGAGAGATATTCCTCTTCTCTTCAGTCTAATCTACAACTTGACTCAGAGAACACCTAACTGAGGTGTTCGAAGAAGATTTTAAAACGCCATCGAAATGTGAAAAGCTTATCAATAGAAATAAAATAGTTATGCTTTGAGATATAAACATCAATAAGTGTACTTGTGTGTTAATGGCAACGCTATTCCTTCGTCACACTTTCATATTGAACTTAAACATTTTTTTCTAAAAAGACCTACATTTTTTAGTGTTTTGAGGAAAAAATCTATATCTTTAATAATGAAGGTCAAAATTTTCATATGATTGACGGCTGTTCAACCCAACTTCATACTCTTTACTGCATATCGTTAGATTTATACAATTTACTTTGAGGACTGTTAAATTTCAAAAATATAAATTTTTAATAATTTGCCATAAAATGTGTATTGTATCGCGAATTTAATAAAAATCTAAATTATTTGATATCAGAAGGATGTGTCTGATTTGCTCTCAGGTGCCACAAAAAAATACGTAAAAACGTCGCTATCCGAGCCCTTACAATGCAATCTGTGAAAAGCAAGGCAAGATCAAAACGGGCAGGTTAAATTGTTGGCTAAGTTGTACTTATTATGCAAGATGTGTTTTACCCTCACTTTGGAAAATGCTTATTTAGGCTTTACTTAGTTACTTTTAATTATTTGGACCTTTCTTTCTACGCTTACTGTTTTTTATAACATTTTTTTTCTTCTTTATATTTTTATACGTTTTCAGTGTGTTAGGTCCTACGTATAATTTGTCATATTTTGGGCAACATTGCTACATATGGTCGAATCCAACCAAAAGTGTCCACGGGCCAAAAATAAAAGTCCGAAATAAAAATGCCTCCACAATTTTTTTCCTTTTGCCCATTGATTGATGACATATTGGCCTTATAGGAACCAAAAGTGCCATTACTAATCTTGAAAAATAAATTCAGGACGTGTGATAGTAAATGTGATATCAAAACCCAATGTTACCTACGAATACCACTAGGATGCTTTCACTATCGCAATACTAATCAACCTAAAACAAATGGAATATTCCCATTAACGCTTTTTTCGTGTAATGTAGACCACAGGGTGTCAGGAAAATGCTAGCTCAACCAGAAAATATATTTGTTTTTATTTTTATAACGCGATCAATATGATCTTTGTCAATTTATGCTAGTTTATTTTTGAAAATGAAGTTTAGGTCAGTTTCTGTATTTTATTTATCAAATGAGTATGAATCAATTTACACATTGTATAAGAACGAGTAGGATATATGTTTTCAAGAATATTAGGAATTATACGCATACACCTAACGCTTTATACAATGAAAAGGTGAAGAAACCCGGGTATTCGTAGGTAACATGAGCGATTTAACAATATCTATATTGAGTTTAGAGGTTTAAATTTTGCTATTATGGTAATGAATTAATAAAATGGTAGTTTTTTGATTTCTTTTAGATGGTACGTCCAAATGAATATATGCTATTACCTTAGATCAAAATTTTTTTATGCTTTTAGCAAGATTTTGACCACTTCATTTTTATATACAAGTAGTTAATCAGCAATTTTACATAATAAATAATTGTTGAATGAATCCGTATATGGGTAATAATAGTGTCCTGGGGTACCGCTTAAAGTTTTTGACAATTAATTTCCATTGGTAGGGACACTTCATTACACATGTCATGTATTATGCTGTATTCGTAAGTAACATTTCAATTTCAGTATTTGTAGGTAAGAATTAGACTTTTGGTGGATATCGCAATCAAAACTTCATTTTATAAAGCACTTTGAATGTATTATTTTCTTTATGTGCGTTTATTGATACTTAAGACCCTATCATGTATTAATAATGTCGGTTCACAGCGGTTGAAAGGGATTGAAGTAAGAAACAAAGGCACTAAAGTGACTTTAATTTGATTAATTGCACACAAATCGCTTAAAACCGTTATTGCAGACTTTGAAGTCCATCTTGGAGTCAGTTACGTCTTGTGGCCTTTCTTTTGAGGGCAACTACAATTAGCTTTATACCAGGGTCCATCACTGTGTTGTCTAGATCATGAGACAATGAGAACAGTCGTTTTTCCATGGTATTCGTAGGTAACCTTAGCGAAAACGTCAAAAGTTACCTTCGAATAAATGAATTTGGACACAAATTACTCAGAAACCAGAAGTTCGGTAAACATTTAAAATGAAGCACACATGACAGTTGACAACTCCAAGTATTTATCCCTTCTAATCTTCTTTGAATCTGATTTTTCTTTCAAATGAGCAGACCGTCGTCTATTTCAGTACATATTTTTCAACAATTAAGCCGTATTCAGTTTTTCATGGTGGGCATGTATGTGAATTCGCAACTTTCATTGACATATGATTTGATAGCAAACATACAGGCCTTCGTTATGTACCAATATGGGCATTGGCATGAATGGCGGTGTTTCACAATACTGTCATGATGTCAAATTGTATTCGTAGGTAACATTCGGTTACCGAAATTTACCTACGAATACTTGCTTTTTATTATTGACATCTCAGAAATATTTAAACGCAGGCCATTGAAACTTGGTAGAAATAAAGAGTGTATTACCCTGCACATATGGCTTAACTATTGTTTACTATTCTCTAACTTTGTGGAAATAACACAGCTTTTAACATGTATTCGGAGGTAATGCATATTTTTTACCAAACCTACCTTTGTGCCATTTAGAATTTCTGGCAGCTAAACAGAATAATAAAGATGTCCGAATGCAATGCATTTCAGTATTGGACATATCAAAGCTTGTATCAATTGCGCATTTATTAGTGATTTCCATTTTTTAAAGATATATCTAGTGCTATGAAAAATTGTATTCGTAGGTAATGTAAAAAAATACCACTCAAAATATTATCACAAAAAATTCATAATTATGTACAAATATGTGAAAAATTGAACAGGCAATCTTTGAATACACACCTTTCAGGAAATCAATTTAGATTCAATCCAATGACTTCTTTTCATAACTGATTTAGATGTTTTTAAAAATACCTTAAGAAATATTTTGAAAAAATGGGTAAAAATAGCATGTTTTGGGGTCTCTGTGTCTAAATTTTTCACAGAAGGGGGTCTTATTATATATGGCGCGAAGCGTATGATCAAGGCGAATAAACACAATATAAAAACGAATGCCAATTGATTAATACTTTTAAGTTATGGCCCTGAACATGCCGTGTACACTTTTCGTTGGATTCGACCATATACGTAATAGTAATACACATTCTGTATCAATGTATTTAGGCCTATGAATCTATTTATTTTTAAATCGTTCTCTTTGGGCATGTTTAATAATGATTAAAGCCACAGTAGGTCTATTTTCTGTCTAATTTTTATTTGTCATTAGTATATCTGATGTTTCATCTGATGGTATTTTGGGATGCTTGAATATTTACTTACATCGATCAGTAGGCCTATCCGTTACCGTAAAATGGGGTAACTTTGGGCACTGTTTTTAAACCACTGCTTCCAAACAAAACCAAATATATTTCTAATTATCTCTTTTTTATGACATAAGGGTTCCCTTCTACACCTTGAAGTTGAAAAAGATGTTTGAATAATTTTGAAAGGGTGCCCTAGGGGTTAAAAACAGCCTGACCAAAGTTACCCCGCATTTGGGGCAACTTTGGTCAGAGTATTACATTCCATGAAGAAAAAAAAATACAAAAAAAATTGATCTTCGCTGTATATGGGCAAGGTTGTGTTTTTTGTGACATTTGACCCCTTGCAAAATTAAGCAAGCACACATCCTTGCTCACAAATATCGATTTTTATTTTGTCTGAAAAAAATGTAAAAAAATGCTAATTTTTGGTCCAAAATGCCAATATTTTCGTAACTTTCAAAGAAATTGGACATGAGCGACTTTTATTTCTGTCCCATATATATTTCTTAACAAATTGAGACCAAATATGACTAAAAACAATATTGCTGTACGGAAATATGACCATTTAAAAATATATATTTGACCGACCAAAGTTACCCCCGCTGACCGAAGTTACCCCCATTTTAAGGTAATTAAATATTACAATGTTAGGGACGCTCCATTTGATTTCGGAAGGGGGACTGGAAGTTGAGGTGGCTTTTATTTCGCGTCGAAGGCGGCGAAGTTTGTTTTGTTTTTTGCCGCCGAAGTTCAGGGACATATAGGCCTAGGTAAAATGGGTTGTAATACATTTAAAATTTTCGTACCTTTTCGTACCTGATTTTGGTCCTTCTGCTGCGAATCAACGATATATATCCTCGGAATGATTCCATCACAAAATTATCCAAGATAAAAAATAGTATCCATAATCCAAAATTGTTCCAAAATCGAACACTCGATTGACAGAGAAGAGTATCATTGCTCAGGTATAGCGATAAGTCTAGCTTTCTTGAGGTGCACAACTGTAATGACCATTTCATATGAACTTATTGACCTTTTTGCCAATTTTCCTTATTATGCAAAATAGAGACCTAAACGCAATCACCTGACGCAATTAACTACTTCAATAGTTAACGCATTAGAAGTGGGCATAAAGAACTATTGATTGTCTAATCACTTGGATGATTTTACGAATCTACGTTTATTCAATTTGTGTTTTAAATCTTTATAATTCAAGAAGGTGGTTACGGATGATTTGAACTAAACACCTGGATCGTGATATGATGGGTATTTCTATAGAAATTTTACATAAAGCTGAGTCGGACTATTTTTGCACTCGCACAGTACGATCATTATATTAGTGTATTTGATAGCGTATTGTCCGGCATCAATGAGTAATTGATCAATTTGTGAAGAGCAACCTATTTCAATAACACTCCATTCGTGGAAAATAATGGAGCGGTAAAACAATAGCGCGACGTCATAGGTGTGTATTAAGTCGGTTAATGGCCACGGATTAGAACATGAGTGGAAAAGAATGGCTTCGTCGCTCCGCGACTCAGCCATTCTTATCCACTCATGTTTTAATCCTTGGCCATTATCCTATACTTAATATACAATGCGATCCATATTCACACTTATTATGATAAAATCGTTATTTGATTACTTCAGTTCAATTTAACATGGTAATATCTACATTTACAACCTTATAATAAGTACAAAATTGACACAAAAATATCTTGCCTTTTCGCATTAAATTGTTGATTTTCTGATGGATAATCAGGCTGCTGCAGCACTGTATTTCTGTGTTTAGAACTAAAAGGGCATTCATAAGGTCACATTTATAGACCCAATATGATTCAACAGAAGCTAACAGAAGGGGCTGTAAATTTTCTCTACAAGCAGATTTTTGTGTAGGGAGCCATATATCACCCAGGCAGGCATGCTAGAGTGGTTCTGCTTTTGCTTAAAAAAAGCTGAAGTAGGCTACTAGTACTAAGAGCAAAAAAAAGCTGAAAAACAGAGTGAAATTGGCAAAATAGATCCAAACTGGCCTGAAAATAAATAAAAATGTGTAGGGGGCCTATATTTGAATAGTCAAAAAAAGCTTAATTCAGCTGAATAGCTGAAAAATCTCATGCCTGCCCAGGGTGCCAAATCAGTGAACCCCAGGGGGGGCACTCAGAATTATACTTGTAAGCATCTGTGTGAGAGAAAAGGACTGGACTGACCAATATTTAATACAAATTTGGTGGTCGAAACTAAAAGAAAAATGAAGGGCTTTTTGTAAATTATTGATAAAAAATCCCCGGTGGGTTCAGTTTGTATTTAAAGGTAGGACGTATGACCATTCTAGGATTTGAAAATGACCCCCTATTTCACTGGGAATCGAGGACATTTGCAGCAATTTTACCCCCTATTTTGCGCAAAATCAAGGAAAATTTGCCCCCAAATAGGGCCTAGGGGGAAGTGGGGCAAATTGGTCCACCTAATGTCCCATTTTGCCCCACCAGATTTTACTCGGCTATAATACTAATACCCGGCAACTTGCGACAAGTGACCACTACAAAACAAAATGTACATCGCCAAGAGTCTAGTAGACTTACGTTTCAAAAAAATTGGTGCCGGTCGGCTTCCGGCTTCATTATTTTATTAAGGTGTCTTTAAGGCGTCCCATTTTACCCCACTGCAAGATTTTTCTGTAACAGAGGCTGGGGTAAAATGGGACGCCATTGATTACTATGGGACTTTTTTTGTTGGGGCAAAATGGGACAGTTTGAGTTAGCACACAGTAAATCAATGGCGTCCCATTTTACCCCAATTTGGCATATTTCTAAAAGAAAGCTTTTCTTATAATTTTCGAAGAAAAAAGTTACAATTTCTGTCTTATTTAATTGAAAGGGTAGCTTAGAAGTTATTTTTTTTTTTGAGAAACACTAATCCGGACCATTGATTCAGATATTGAGCCACAAGTCGTGACCTCTGCTTAGACATGACAAAAAAATGGAATAACTTATTTTGATGTGTTAAGCTTACGGCCCTCAGAAGTTCCTGTTTAATGAAGAATGGTACTTTTAAACGGTTTGAAATATAAATAGACATTATATCAAAGTTATTTTGTTGCAAAAATGGGCAAAATGTGACTATTTTAAGGTATAAAAGTATTTCCGAAATCACTGTCCCAAATTACCCTGTGTCCCAATTTGCCCCAAGTTACCCTACCTCCCCTATTTTTATCATTTTGAGGACGTATTTTTATTTCACCCCCTTATCACGAGGAATCAAGGACATTTTTCCGAAATGAATACCCATATTTTTACAATTTCAAGGACGCTATTGAATTTTTCCCCTATTTCACGGGGAAATGAGGACAATTTTATTCAGAAAAAATACCCTATCAATTTTTGTGTGGAACTACTAAAAAAACGGACAGAAAAAATACAAAAAACGAAAATTTTGGTTTGTGTCTCAATGATACGCATTCCAAAACAAACCAATCATTCATATTTACCATGATATTGATTACGTAAAAATTAAATTTTGATCGAGTTTGTTTTAACCAACGGCACTGAAGAATTTTTTGCCTTGACGTCATTTTTTTTTTTCTTCAAAAATTTCTTCTTTTTTTTGGAAGAATAATAGGCCTAAAGAAGGAAACATGAGTTGCATTTTGCATCTCATTAACAGAAAGGGGCGGGTCTAAAAAGTTTCCAGCATGATATAGCCAATCATGATGGCGCTACGAGCTGTCATTGCTGTTGGCATCCGGGCTATCAGTAGCGTCTTTTTCTTGCTGAACAACCGTGTGCTGAACAACCGGGCTTGTCTGAAATGTTGGGTTTTACACAAAACTTTACCGGACGAGTTGTATTTCATCAAATGAGAGCTGTTACAGCATGAATTAATAACCATGTCGTTAGTATAAACAGAGCCTGTGGATCCTTGGAGCTGGAATAGCTTGGAATTGGCCATTCCATTCTGATTGAAAATATGAAGATGATAGAGCTTACCTACATTACAAAAAAATTTCATTTTCAAAATATTCTCTACACACACTGACACTGAGCAAGGCCCAATACTTGTGCTGAAAGCCAAGTTGGTCACTTATCGCTCACTGTTCAAAATGTGACATCTACACCAATTACAGTCCCCGAAATGGTCTACTTTTTAGTCGACCTCAATTCCGAAACGTAGGTATGCCAGGCAAACTTTAGTTAACACATTTGCGAGTCAGCCAAATTCGCCTAGAACACAATGCATATTTACATAGAAATTTAAAAGAACTTGCCGGTGAAGGAAACCTACATAATGTTTTCTATACATCACTTGACCCAAATATATGATTTTTTATGGTGATAAGACACTCGCACATGGAATTTTAGAGGGATTATGATAGCAGTTCCATTAAAAATAGCTGCTAACATTCTTGGTTCTTGGTTGCGTAATCCTTAAAAGCTGATCTCAGCTATACTAGGATAAAAAGCCCGTGGACGTACAAAAAATAACATAGGGTGCGAAGCATATCCAAATAAGCCAACGAAAAACAAAATGGTGCACTATATACAAGGTGCGAATTCATTTAAAGGATATGTAGTCCATGAAGAGGCTGCATCTCCCTTATTATTGGCGCTGCAACACTCTTGAAAACGGGCACAGATGGTGCGATGTGTAGAACTGCTGCTGGTGGTAGCCTAGCTGTTCCAAACTGCAATGGCTCTTGGGTAGAATGCATATTTGTATGCATTTATAG
This sequence comes from Amphiura filiformis, assembly GCF_039555335.1. Taxonomy (NCBI): domain Eukaryota; kingdom Metazoa; phylum Echinodermata; class Ophiuroidea; order Amphilepidida; family Amphiuridae; genus Amphiura; species Amphiura filiformis. The sequence goes on along the minus strand of NC_092640.1, from coordinate 44,996,104 downwards.
TAGGAATGAGCAAGTTGACAAATTTCAATGGGTGATCAGTTCTTGCTGATATGTGACTCCTCGCCACAACTGAGCCCGGATGTCGCCAATCATCATTTTTGAGATATTCAACCAAAATATTCTGCTTGAAATTAGCTTTAAAATGATGTATATCATGTCTATAGTACTTGACATTTAAGTAGTGAAAAATCAATAAAACAGTCAATAAATCCTTTCTTTCCTATTGTTTAGGCCGTGTAAAATTAAAATTTTGGTTCTCGCCCCTCCCTCCTCAATTTCTGGGATTTGTCAGATTTTTTTTTTTTTTTTTTTTTTTTAGATTTTTCAATTTTTTAGACTTTGGAATGATTTATGAAATCTTCATACATATAAATAAGTTTATTAGAGAACAAGCATCACTTCCAAGTCTTTTTGTGGTACTCTAGGGGCAGTGTTCGATTTACCACCTGCATACCTGCACCAGTGCATGTAACATTCCCTCTGTGCATGCAGCTTTTCACTACCTGCCTGCACGCGTGCATGTACGATTTTAGCGCCTGCGATATGACAAGGCAATATACAAAAGTAAACAAGCAGTCAGTCCGATTTGGAAAAACCCAATCTATTTTTAGCGCAATATCCTGACTTCATTAGAACTTAGAAGGGCTTTAAATCGCGCAATTGACAATTCCCGATACCCCTATCACGTGAGAACTGTCACTTTTTTTCATTGACTTCCCTAGTCTCCTACACAGCCAGTTTGCGTCGGTCTGATACTTGTCAATCCTAACGAACATTCGAGATAGCCACATACAGTCTGGTCCAAGACTATGACTTCCCTTAGAGGAGCTAGCGTAATGTGACGTCATCCACCAATTCCCGATACCCTCGCACATATAGAAGCTGTCATTTTCATTTCATTGAAAAAAAAAGAACCGGAATTTAAACCGTGGGAAATATTTGTTTACATACGGAAAATAATCATAATAATGTTCAGCAAAAAAGGAAATAGCTCAAAAAACACTTGCATCATTCTGGAAATCGTGCACCTTGTCGGCCACTAGTTCTAGAACAGATGAAGCCACAGCATCCAGTGTTTTGGCTAAGAAAGCGGCGAGTGATCGGCATAAAAATGACAATGACAGTGGAGCCGGGAATATTATTACAAGCTTAACTGACAATGATCGTGATTCAATGTGATTTTATGTTTGCTTTAATTTTGGTGCATGCACACTTTTTGCTGTGCATGTAGAAATTTTGGGCTACATGCACCAGTGCAGGTAGGAAAAAATTTGTAAATCGGACACTGTCTAGGGGTTTATCCCTCAGAATCTCACATTTGAAAAAAAAAAGAGGGCCTCAATCGTTTCCTCTAACACTGATAGAAAAAAAAGAAAAATACTGACAATGCTAATATTACATTGAAAAAAAAAAAAAAAAACAAAAAAAACACCTCCCTCCCTCATCAATTCATGAAAATCCTCTGGACGAGAACCAAAACATTAATTTTATACGGCCTTATTGTTAAGTTCGATGGAGCATATCTCAATAGTGGCACTGGCAACATCCGGGCTCAGTTGTGGCGAGGAGTCACATATGTGAGTTGCCCTTTGAATACAAGATGGGGGAGTTATGTACACTAGTCCATACTGGATCCTGTAGAACATGCAAGACTGTTGGATTAGTCGTCTAACATGTAGTGAGTCCCAGTTGAGTTTAAAGAGGTGATCGACACATGTGTTTCTCTGCGGTAATCAGAGAAAACAAATCTGGCTGCATTTCTTTGAGTTTGTTTACAAGAGGTGACACGTGTGTTTCTCTGCCGTAATCAGAGAAAACAAATCTGGCTGCATTTCTTTGAACCTGTTCCAGTCTATTGATTTCGGTGGTTGTACACGGGTTCCAAACTTCACTTATGCACTCGATTTGTGGTCTCACAAGTGTTTGATATAATTTGTCTTTGACATCAGTTGAACAGGGGGACAAAGTTCTCCGCAGGAGACCTAGTGTACGGCTGGCTTTATTGATGACTTTAGTACAGTAGTCGTTCTAGTTCAGGTTATGCGAAATAGTAACACCTAAATAGTCATGTTGTTGGACTAGATTCAAGTTTTCCCCAAGGAGATTGTATTGACATAATACAGGGTTTCTTTTGCGTGTGATGTTTAACACTGCACACTTCTTGACATTGAATTGCATTAACCACTTGCCAGACCATTCAGCAAGTCAAGATCTTTCTGTAAGATTTCTTGGTCATCTGAGTTCTTTATCTCTCTGTACAATATGCTGTCATCAGCAAAAAACTTGATTTTTGACTGTATTTGATCGTTAATATCATTGATGTATAATAGAAGGATTAAACGAAAACTTACCTGTTTGAAGTTTGATCCTTATTTAGAAACGCTGACGCATGCGCAGGTCAATCTTAAAAGCCAAAAGAGGCTAGAGTGGAAAAATACACACCACTAGCCCAAAGGCCTTCAGTATAAACACGGAATGAAAGAAATGGGTAGGGAGGGTGGGCATTTTATTTCTCCACTCACCATTTCTTCATAAAATAAGGATCAAACTTAAACAGGTAAGTTTTCGTTTAATCCTTCTATTTTATTTCGAAATATGCGTCGAAATAAAAGGAGACTTTAAAGCCGCTCTAGACTCTTGTGTTCTCTTTAATACAGAACTTTCATAAAACAACACACTAAATGTTTCTTGAGCACTACAACTCACTTGAAGAACTTGTACACTAGTATCAAGCTAGAGCTATTTATGTTTTAAGTACACTAGCAGCAAATTTATTGCTGTTATCCACAGGTTTGTTATACCACGCCTGAAAGGTTTTTGCAGATGCCCATCCAGCTGCTGCCATAATCTTCTCAACTGGGACATCACTATTGTTGGCTGCAACTGTTGCAGCACTTCTTGTTGAATGTGGTTTAAAAATACTGACATCCACCCCTGCTGTTTTCATAACAGTTTTTATCCATCTGGCGATGGTATCTTTTGATACACAACTGTATGGTTTCCTGTGACTGATCAATAATTGTTTTTCATTACCTCTGATTTCTGCTGTTACCTTAAGATACATTTTCATTACACTATACACACACAATCTTTTGTCCAAATCATATGCTTGAAACTTTATCCTCATACCAGCTCTGCCTGGTTTAAAATGTTTCAATAAATCAGTAATGACAAATTCCACACAATCAGTGGTATGCATCAGTGTTTACTCAGAGGCCGTATGTCTCAATTTTGGCCCAGTGAAAATTATTTTTGTCTCACAAAAATTTGTAATGCTGTATTACAATTAGTGAATTTGGGGAATTACTGGGCCAAAATTGGGCCAATTTGGGAAGAAAATGTTTCATTTGGCGCACCCAATTTCCAGAGAGAGTAAACACTGGTATGCATCATATTATCTAATCTCAGCTTGTGCAAAGTTCATTACTGGTCGAATACGATAGGATTTCAGTCTTAGGCGCCTTAACACGGCTACCCAATAGGCCCGGGGTTTGAACTTAGTCTCCGGTCGAGGCAGGTAGTTGAATTCGACAGGCGATCATGCAAGGAGACTTATAGACTTGAAACAGCCACTGTCATTGATTGGTTAGGCTTAGTTTAAGGTTAGGATGAGGGTTAGAGTTAGGGTTAGGATTAGGGTTATGAATAGGCTTATGGTTAGCTTACACAAAATAATTACTTGAAGGTTGTACACCGCCAAAAAAAAAAAAAAAAAAGTAACTTGTTGAATCAAAAGCTAGAGGGCTGCAGACAGGTTCAAAGACCTATGAGAGCGCTTATCAGAAAACCGTCTATTTATTATTAACCGAAATCCTATCGTGTTCGACCAGTAATGATATACAGAGAAGATCATGCTAGGCCCACATAGCGGGCCCTTTCTCTCCTCTTTTGTTTCATTTTGATCGTTTTAATTACTAATCATGTGTTCATAGGATTCTAATGTAACAAATTATCCGCTTGTCAAAGCTCTATTTTCTTTCCTTTTTTTTAAATTTTTTTTTTTTAAAGTTAAGAACCACATATTACGCTTTCAAAAAATAAATTTAACAAAAATTCATTGCTTGTTGTTGACACAGTTTTGGAGATAATCGCAATTTTATGAAAGAAATCCCTATTCAATGCTGTATTATATGCAAACTTCAATTTGATGTTTCTCCTAAACCGAATGTATTTCACCCTTGAAAATCTGCGATCACGTGGGTGTTGTCATGGAGATTGATATAATTGAAACTGGCATTGACCCTTTTTCAACACTGGAATGTGCTCCATACAAGCCCTGCAATTTTCGAGTTCAGAACAAATATTTGAACAAAATTGTGCACAAAATGTTCATTTTATACTCATGAAGGTGAAAATGGGAATTTTAGAAATTTTAAAAAAATTCAAATTTTTTTCAATATTTTTTAAAAAATTATTTCTTTAGCATTCTGAAAATTGAGATTATCTTGATTGATAATCGAGTACTGATAATCGATTATTGATAATCGATAATCGATTATTGATTTTCGATAATCAATTATTGATTGACACCTCCATACAAATAGCCAGTAGGCCTACGTAAGGAAAAGGCATGATTTGAAAATCACCCCAATCATTTTTAATGCTATTTGAATAGCGGGCCCAATCATGATTGATATTGATAATTGATTATTGATAATCGATTATTGATTATCGATTATTGATTATCGATTATCGATTGTTGATTGACACCTCCATACAAATAGACAGTACGTAAGGAAAAAGCCTGATTTGAAAATCACCCCCCACATCATTTTTAATGCTATTTGAATAGCGGGCCCAATCATGATTGATATTGATAATTGATTATTGATAATCGATTATTGATGATCGATTATTGATTATCGATTATCGATTGTTGATTGACACCTCCATACAAATAGACAGTACGTAAGGAAAAAGCCTGATTTGAAAATCACCCCCTCCCTCCACATCATTTTTAATGCTATTTGAATAGTAGACCTAATCTTGATTGATATTGATTATATTGACTGAATATTGATTATCGATTATCAATCGATCCATCATCGATAACAGATAAACACTGGTTGCCAAAATGCAAACAAGATCATGCTGACCGGCATAGCCATCTTCTTCCATTCCTGGCGCCGCCGCATTACTGGGCGAATACGATAGGATTTCAGTCTTAGGCGCCTTAACACGGCTACCCAATAGGCCCGGGTTTTGAACTTAGTCTCCGGTCGAGGCAGGTAGTTGAATTCGACAGGCGATCATGCAAGGAGACTTATAGACTTGAAACAGCCACTGTCATTGATTGGTTAGGCTTAGTTTAGGGTTAGGATGAGGGTTAGAGTTAGGGTTAGGATTAGGGTTATGAATAGGCTTATGGTTAGCTTACACAAAATAATTACTTGAAGGTTGTACACCGCCCCCCCCCCCCAAAAAAAGTAACTTGTTGAATTAAAAGCTAGAGGGCTGCAGACAGGTTCAAAGACCTATGAGAGCGCTATCAGAAAACCGTCTATTTATTATTAACCAAAATCCTATCGTGTTCGACCAGTAATGTTGTAGTCCCTGTGCTGAAGTTAAAGCTAATAACATAGTCAATTTGTAAGTTAAATCTCTAAGACCCAACACTCATTTGGAGATAATGTTGTCAAATAATTCAACACAATTTTCACATCCCATGTGACAGTATATCTGGGGAGAGCTGGACGCAACTGAAATTATACCACTTTCATAAATCTTGTTATAAGTGGGTGTGTTCCAACTGTATGACCTCCATTTAATACTAAAAAAGAAGATAAAGCACTTCTGGCTGTGTTGAGGGAACTATAGCCCAAGTCAAATGTTTCATATTGTTCAGTTAAGAACTGCAACACATGCCCTATATCCGCCTGCAATGGATTTTCATCCCTGCTGCTGCAAAATTCAATCCATCTAGATATACATGGTACTGTTTTGAAGTGGATTCTCGCCATGAGCTGCAAATGATACGCATTGCCGCCTCCGGAACTCCACGCATTTCAAGGGATTGCCTGATAACCTGCAACAAATCAAGCGTAAACTATCATTTAGTGGATGCCTAATGCCAGATACTGGCTGAGAGAGCACACCCTGAGGCAAAAGAACAGGATCATCCACAAGCATATGCAATAACTTGGCAAACAATAACAATGCCCTCTGCTCGGTCCGTTTCAATTTTCTGAATACACTTTGGCATAAGACAAAAAGGAGGAAATGCATAAAATTGCAATTTCTCCCAATTTACAGAAAATGCATCAATATTTTCTGCCTCAGGGTCTGGTCTCGATGAAATGTATCTAGGCAATTGTTTGTTCAATCTTGATGCAAACAAATCAATTTCTGGTGTCCCAAATAATTTGCATATTTTTTGGAAAACCATCTTATGCAGCATCCACTCGATATTATCATCAAATTTTCTGGATTTCCTGTCTGCAGTGACATTTTCCACACCCGGTAGATAAGATGCAGAGAGCCATATATTTCTAGAAATGCACCACTGCCAGATTTCTTTGACCAATTTGTTACATGCCCGTGATCTTGTACCACCCATGTGGTTTACATATGTCATGGCTGTCTTGTTATCAACCTTAACATGAACATGAACATTACTGCAGTGTTTGCAAAATGCCTTCAAATTGTAGAAAACTGTGAGTAATTCTAGATAGTTAATCTCGTTTCTGCTAGCAATACTCAACTCCTCTGCATTCCATCTACCGCCGATTTCTGTATCCCCATTTGTACCACCCCATCCCTGACCACTTGCATCACTTTCAATATAAATGCTAGGCTTGGGCTGCTGTATCGGTGAACATGTACTATCTGCTAAAATATTTGCAAGCCACCAATTTAAGTCATTTCTGGCTGAATTATTCAATTCAGTCTTGGCATCAAAATTGCCTCTGTTTCTAGAAAGAGCTTCAATCTTTGTGGTTTCTAGTCCCCTGTAATACAAGGGCCCATGTTGTACGCCTGGAAAGGCTGCTACAACTTTCCCAATTACTGTTGCAACTTGTCGGATTGTGGGTTTGATTTTTCTACTTAACTCTACACATTTCTGATAGATGTTTTGCCGTTTCTCAGGCGCTAATGAGATTGTCATAGCATGGGAATTTATAACGAAACCCAAGTAAGTGATTTCTTGTGTTGGTAGAAAAATCGATTTTTCTGGATGAATTACAAACCCCAATTCTGATAGCAATTGTGCGGTATATTTAACTGCATTTTCCGCTTCCACTTTTGAGGGGGCTACCAGCAGTGAATCATCAATGTATCCCACAACACAGAAACCCAAGCTTCTAATATGAGCAAATGGTGGTTTTAATAGTTTGGTAAACACCCGTGGGGCCAGGGCGGCGCCACAGGGGGGGCAAGGGGGGCAATTGCCCCCCCTATGATTTTCAAAAAAAGAGGTAAAAGGAAGGGAAAAGAGAAAGAGAAGAGAAAAGAGAGGGGAGAGAAAGAGAGGAGGGAGAAGAAGAAAAGGAGCCATTCCCCTCGCTGGCCATGGTTAGAAGGAGGAAACTCCCCCCGGGGAAACTCCCCCTTCGGACATCTTGCCCCTTGTGAAATGCTGACCTACGCGGTTTTAAAGTTGTTGGTTTTTATATTTTGGGCCCATTTTCGCACATTTTCCCCATAAAAGTCACATGGCTTCTCTTGCCTTTTCTCCCAACTCATAAAGAACCTAGTTTTTAGCTTCGCTACACTCGCGAATGGGCAATTTTTGTCCTTTTCTAACTGAAAAAGCATACAAAACAGCGTTTTTTTACGCTCGCTACGCTCGCAAAGTGGAGTTTTGGGCTTTTAGTGATCATAGGGGGCGACTATACCACCCGTCTACGCTCCTGAATACGGCTTTCAGTTTATTCCAACCTTAAGACCCCCCCTTCATATAATTTGATCGTGCCAATTTATAATAAAAAAACCCGGCATATCATATACAATGCAACTGACTTAACATACACCGCGTTGAGACCAGAGGCGAGAGATCCGACCGGTGTGGGGCATAAATCCCCCAATATTTTGATAGGGTAGATGGTCCATACAATCATTCCCTAATGTTGATGCCTGTATGTGGGTTTCTGACCAAAGTAACCTCATATTTGGCCATTTTAGCCTAAAAGTGTTAATTTTTCAAGGCTTCATAGCGACTTTTGTTTAACATTTCCACCATATTTCACTTCGTGCACATTTGTACAATGAACTTATTTTGTTGCCAAAAGGTGCTGGATTTACTAATTGAGTAGGTCCATGCCTAATGAATGAAATCCATAAAAATATGCGGTTGGAAAATAAATAAATAACCCGAAAAAGGTGCATCAAATGGCTTCATTTGTGCTTTCATTTAAAAAAATTTTAAAATTCTGAGGGGGCACATCCCCTCAGACATTTCTCATGTCAGCAAGAAGCGCTGACGGAGGCGCTGTCGCGCCACAGTAATAAATTTCAAAAATTGTTTTGCCCCCCCCTATCAAAATACCCTGGCGCCGCCCCTGCGTGGGGCTGGTGACAAACCATTTGGTAACACCTTGAATTGATACAGTTTGTTTCTCCATGCAAACTTTAAGTACTTTCTAGATTTCTGTGCAATAGGCACCGAGTAATAAGCATCTCGGAGGTCTATTGAAGTCATGTAGCAATCTTTGGTAATTAGCTTGATGGCTACATCCAATGTATCCATCTTAAAATGAGCATACTCCAGATGCTTATTTAGTTTGGATAAGTCCAAAATAATGCGCAATTTACCATTTTTCTTTGGCCTAGAAAAAATGTTCGACCAAAAATCACCTTCTTCTGGGAATTCTTTCAATAATTTGCTTTTCCAGCAATGTCGTAATTTCAGCATCAATGGCCTCCAACTCAGTTCCAGACAATTTATATTGTGCTGGTTTGAATAATTGTTCAGGGGGTTCAACAGCAAATTCTAAATTATATCCCATTACTGCCTGAATAACTGTAGGGTCCGTGGTCAACTTTTTCCACTGATTTACATATGACTTCAAATGACCTCCAATTGCATCTGTTACATTGTCCTGTATACCTACCTCTGCAGGTGGTTTTACTGGCTTGGCCTGGTTGCTGTTGATGGTTTCTTGTAACCCTGTGTCTGCTGTCTCTGTGGCAGCTGTCTCTGATACCCGCCCTGCTGGAAATGGGGGCGTGAACCCAAAAAAGGGTTCTGTCCTTGAAAACCAGAGTTCTGTTGATGATGAAACCCTCGGTTATGCCCACCCCTGTTCTGTCCAGCATAAGGGTGATATCGGGGGTTGGTTTTGGTATAATCTTGATACGGTTTTTTGAAACCCTTCTTCGGTTTTGTACACACAGCCGCAGCTTTCCTCTCCTCTGCAGCATCCTTAACTATCTTTGATAGATCGTCCCCAAACAACCATTCTACACCTGATGGTTTTTATAGGCTGGATTTAGTTCTGGCTTGATAAGGGTCTTTCTGGTGTGATTCATTTCATAACTAGCTACCGATATCAACATCATAGCATCTCTGAGATGTTCATTTTCATTCAAACTCTCTTTTGTTTGAGTAAGTGACAAGGCTGTTAGGCCTCTTTGCAGGAGGTTTTGGATTCTCTGCATGTGCACATCTTTGCCTCTTGCTAGCGGTGACATGTTCTGCCAGATAACCTGATTTACCCTTTGTGGTCTTAATGCAGGCATATTTTCTGGTCTAGGGTATTTGTCCAAAGTCTCTGTAACTTTCTTATCCATTAACTTTGTCCCGATCATGTAATTGATGCTATGTGCAACATAAGAGTCAGCTGGTTCTCCAACTTCCTCTGCCATAGCATAAGAATGGGCAAAACCCTTGTCTACATTGCTAGTACTAGATTTAGTAAACTGAGCGTCAATACTAGTTCCAGCTGGTTGGGGTACCCCCACCGAAGCTGAATCGGAGTATACACTTGCATCTCCTGTCATTACGTCACCACTGGTTCCCATATTAAAATAGTCCGAACCAGCATCATATTGATACTCTGATCCAGCATCACTGGCACTCGATAAGCTTACTGCTGATCCCTGCAGAGCAGGTTGCATATTACCATCGTAATCTTGCTCATAATCACTGCTATTGTGAGCTTGTGTAGCAAAATTTTCGAGTTTCTCAAGTCGAGCTGTCATTTCTGCTCTAGAATCTTTATTCTCTCTGTTAATTTGCAAAAGCAACCGCGTCATTGCATCAAATTTCTCATTCAAGTCAGGAGTTTTAGTACCCCCGGCAGCGCCGGTAGGAGTTCCTGCCATGTGCCCAGATTCACCCGACTTCGTCGTGGTATCATTAGGGCCACGGTTGCGAGATTTATTATTTGCGGAACCTTGTTTTGTTCCTGTATCCTTAGTTTTTGCTCCCACTTTCATGGGTGCTTTAGGCCCATCATTTTTACGGCCATTCTTACTTCCCTCTGATTCGTCCATTGCCGAATTCGGAAGGCTTACACTCGACATTCACGAGGTAAAATTTTTTCCGTCTTGACCTGACAACGAAAGCAATTTCTCTGACCTGCGCATGCGTCAGCGTTTCTATTCTCCTTTTATTTCGACACATATTTCGAAATAAAATAGAAATAAGACCGGTCCAAGGACCGACCCTTGTGGGACACCTGAGGTAACATCAACCCAGTTGGAATGAGTTCCATTAACTGAGACAGCTTGTTTCCTGTTTGAAAGGAAACTATTTATCCATGCAAGGGTGCTGTTTCTGATGCCATAGTGTACGCCGGCCCCCAATGAGGTATAATGGTTACCACATAGGGTTCCGGTCGTCACAGTCCCAGGTATTAACTAAAACACACAGAGTCGAAATAGCTGCATTTGGTACTGGATCTCGTGGTATCCTTCTTTTCTGGTATAAGTGTTACAGAGTAGATGTATCGATGACTTGGATGTTCACTCAATGGTGGCATACACACAACTGACTACTCTCTCCTCTTGTGCCCATCTTATAAGCTTAAAACTGGCATTTAGGGAATCTGGTCAGGTGACGGCTACTGTCCAATCAGAGAACCAGGCTTGTGGGCAAGACTGGGCATGGTGGATCTTCTGGTAGTCTTAGAGAACAAAGGTAGACCTACATCTGAGGGGCCATCTGTGTTTACGTCATCCCAGGCAGGTCTCTCTTTGTCCTCCTCACCATCCAGATAAAACCCTTAGGCCTACTCCTCGGTAGCCATTACCACCACCTATGTACCAGACTCCCATAACACCAGTGTTATGACAAGTTGATATGACACTGATACCAATGCCATTACCATCACCATTTAGTTATGGTCAATTAGGTAAGATCAACTTGCCAATATACAGAGACTGATGGGGCAGAGAAGAGAGAGAAATATCAGTTGTGTTTATCTTTACCATTTGTACAATGCAATAAATTATTATTATCAATATCATATTTATACTTATCATATAATATGGACCATGAATTTGGGACCTCTTACATCATTCCCCCTCTTCGATTGAGGTGCTCCGCACCTCTCAAGCTCGAGGGTACACAAAGAAGCAGGCCGTTTTTGTGATGTCTTTACTGAGGTGGACTGTGAGGGGAGGGGTAGTGATAGAGAAGTCCCAATCATGATCCTATCTAAAACTAAATAAAATAAGAAAAACACAGCAAAGATATTGTTGAATGGTAACATAATAATACTGAAATGAAATAAAAGTTGCATAGCACAAGAAATGATAATTCCAACAAAATAATTTGTGGGACAAAGTTGTCAATGTCCTACTATTGTGCCAATTTGTTATTGGCAATAACACCAAGGACATGAAATGCTAGATAGCAAGATTTTTTTTTTTTTTTTTTTTTTTTTTTTTTTGATCTGTTTTTGGATGAAAAAAAAATTTAGTTTGAAAACAGCAAAGAGTGATGTATACTTGTTGCAGTTCTGATGAGGAACTGAAACAAAAGAAGAACTTGAAGTGACACCAAAACAACATTGACAAATTTGTCTGTATCATGAATAAACATTATTAACAAAAAATTCTGGCACACAGAGCAATGGATGGCCAGTCACCCTAAAGCAATTATCACAGTGTTCAGTTTATACAGATAGTGAAATATCTGTGTATTAAGTTCATATGAAGAACTGCCATGGTGTTTCCAATGAGTTGACCTATGTGGTGTGTAGTGAAATCCTCTGCATCGTCCAATGTTAGAGATTGTTATTTGTATACGAAAATAAAGATCATGTCACCTGACATACCCATTAGTCTTACATGTAGTTGCTACCTGTAGCTATATGTATTCCTGTGAAGTAGATGCGAAAAGTGCAGTGGGCAAGGATATGGCCCCCCTGCATCAATTGTGCGCTGTAGGACTTAACATTGACATGTCATATGTTCATGTGAAAGTTCCCTTTTGAGGCGCATTATGTTTTTATAAATTTGTGCCTGTCAAAGTTTAACCACTATGCTGCCGCAATATCAACTGTCCAATGCATGGCAGAGTTTTTCCAAATGTTTATCATTCGACTTTTGGATCAAGTTCGATATTAATGTATGTTTATTATTGGACTTCTTGGCGAAAGTTCGATGTTGGCATATATGATAGCGGAGTAGACACAGGTGTCAGAGTTTTGCTCTGCAACAAAATTAAGGCACATAAGAATTTGGCAGATTTTTGGCCACATGATGATGGGTATGACTGCTGCATTACAGTTGCATGTATCCTCCAGTCCCTGGAGGTGAATTAGGCTACAGCCTTTTATGAAGCAATTTTTCCTCTTGATTCCTATTCCATGTAGAAAGTCACATTGGGATTCATGTACACAATTTTATGAGGCATTGAGGAAAGAGAGGCATACATTAGTTTGTACATCAAGTAAAGGCACATGTCTCATCCTATTTAGAACACAGTAACATGATAATTGGATTAATCTAAGAGCTAAGGGTAATTATAATAATATGTGGAAATATCTTGGAAAAGCACACCTTAGTACTACATGTATAATATTGATTTGCAAACTTAAACTAGCTACATAAAACGCAACATACAATATAATATAATTATAAGATCAATACAGTTAAAAAGTATTGCCGTTGTCCTAGTACACACACATATGCCATAGCCAATAGGGCTGTTGTGACATTTAAATTGTAAAACTATACTTATGCATAAGGTGGAAATTCACACACCATGTATATTCTTCTCTATTTGAGAACCACACACATCTTAAAATATAGGCGTCTAAATTTGAAAAACATAGCCTATCTACTATAATTCCCTGAATTTGTCCAACACGCACATAATATATTATTGCATCATTTCTTTTTGTAAATACACACCCACCTCCATTTCTGTGGTAAATATCATGGTACTTAGCATTTAGCGGTTTATTAAGCATTTGACGTTAAAGCTACTTTCTTAATATGCTAACTCATCAGGTACGTGTGTCCGTTATATGTAAGAACTAGCCTAGGTCATTTGGATTCTGACCAGCGAAAGGACCTAAAACTTTATAAAAACATGAAAGACTGAAGATGCCTAAATTAAGGCCTGTTGTTATGGTACGAGCTCATATGGTAGGAGTCTGTCTGCTGTTTGTAATACCACCTCAATTTCGTCGTTCCCCATAACGTCGTAAGCTATTGAATTGAGGAAGTTATCATAGAAATATTCCTCCTCGCAAAAACCCTCGTCTTCAATGTCCCAGGGGCAATCATGATTTGCCCCTAGGTAGGGTATCTCTGCATTGCAGTGATTGCATTCATATATTATCCTGAGCTGTGATGTCCTCATGTGATACACCGTCGTTGTCAAGGAGCCCGCAATTGATATCAGATATTGATAAAATTGACCAAGATAGCTAGGGGACTCCACATACCCCATGTCATCATGATGACACCCGTGGGATGAGCCTGGGTAAGGTAGGGTGCGCCCGCACTCTGGGCAACTGAAAACGACGAGGCAGTCCGGACTGTTGGCCATATTTGTATCTGAAAAAAGTAACATGAAAATAGGGACACCAATGTTGTTATGTTTCAGTGGGTTTCATGCAATCATGGAAATGGAGATTCTAAATGTTGTAGTCTGTTTGATGATGTGTGCTAGTCATTGTTATGCTAAGAGCTAATCCAATAAAAAAAATCAGTAGTAGAATGTTACCAAGTAGAATATATGTATGACCCCTACAACTATGCATTTTCCAACCTGATCGAGTGTCAATTGTTCCGAGCAAGATATAACTTTCCCATCCGGGGGCACAATGTAGGAGCCTAACCCAATTACTGAGCTCCCTTGCTGCATTATTGTAGTCTGTTTATTGACCAGACTACGCCTAATTATGACTGTTTTGAAAAGTAGTTACAAACAATATTTACCTCCTAAGCTACTAAGGCATTACATAGCGCAAATGAAATCCCTTCGAGATAGAATATTTAGTCCTACAACAGGGGTCTAGCCGCGGTTCCAGCCCCTGTTCCAACCTTGCAGAGCTACTCCCTTATCTTATCCTATGCTATAGGGTACAATCTGTGTCATGTAGCAGGTGAATTCCATCACAATTGGTTTTTGCTCCCATTGATGCACCCCAAGACCAAAAAAAATTCATTTCTCGCTCTGACCTGTTTGGCAACTCAACCTATTCAATAAATGCCTTATTTACAGAATCACACTAATACCTACACCTGTGATGTTGAAAACAATGAAAATAATGACACACCAGTAGTAAAACTATAAATGCTATATATAATTGGCAAATAGATGTATAAAATGTAGGCCTATATGGACATTAGAATTGTAGGCACCGCCAGACGTACTTAATTGGGGTGATTACTAATTATCTGTGATAAAATCGCTTAGTTTTGCTGGTCGAAAGCGACGTCGACCTGAGCTTGTGCTTGGGAGTTCTCGCGACAAAGGTTCCCCATGATCTACTGGCGTGGGGCTTGAGACCTGAGGCGGGGGTGTAGTGTTGACTGCTGTGGAGGTGTTACGCCCAATCTTGGGCGTAGGTTGTTTGACGATAGGCCATACCGGCGATAATGGTTGGGTTGGTGATGGAGGGGGCTGGGGGAAAAGTGGAGGAGGGATCTGTGAGAGGATTGGAATACTCGGGGCTATGTTGGGAAGAGTTGGGTCCCCGGACATATCGGTGAAAGGGGGCACACATGGTTTGAGTTTGTTATGATGAACTGTGATAGTGGCAGATCTGCATTTAGATTTATCCATGAGTTGGTAAGTTCTACCATCCGCTGTATGGCGTACCACCACAAAGGGGCCAAGATACTTCTTGTCGATTTTGCTAGTCCTACGTGGGTTCAGCATGAGGACTAAATCACCTGGATTGTAGGAGGTGAAACGTGTTCGTTTGTCATAATAGTGAGCTTGTGTGTCCTGTGCCTTTTTGCAATTTTGTCGCACCATCTCGTAGGCCTTTGTAAAGCGCTGCTGTAGTTCATCTGAAAAAGACTGGACACTGGTAAAGTGTGGAGATGGGCTATGCCCTATCATCAAATGGACAGGTAACATGGGTTCCTTGCCATAAATGAGGTAGTACGGGCTATAGCCTGTGGTTGAGTGTACAGTAGCATTGTAGCAAAACTGCACTTGGTGAATGACTGAGTCCCACGCTTGGCCATGGGCGTGGAGACGTTTGGCAATTTGCTCCTTAATGGTGCGGTGGACCCGTTCGACAGCTCCATCTCCTTGCGGCCAGTATGGGGTCGTACGGGACCTCTGAACTCCCATTAATGCACAAAGTTCTTTGAACAAATTACCTTGGAATTGTCCTCCCTGGTCAGAATGAAAAGATTCAGGCACACCATGTTCACAGATATACTTGTCAAACAAACAGGTTGCCACTGTTTTCGCCGTTTGATTAGGCACTGGGTACAGGTTGATATATTTCGTAAATAAATCACAACATGTGATGACATACCTGTTACCTGTGCTCGACAAAGGTAGTTCTGTGATGTCCACAGCCACCTTTTGAAATGGGCGTGTGACTTGAATGGGGCGAAGTGGTGCCTTGTACCCTGGCACTGGGATTGATTGATATTGACAAGGGAGACATCGGCGACAGTGATCTTCTATGTCTCGTGCCATATAAGGCCAGAAACATAGTTTCTTTGCCTTTGCTATAGCCACATCCTTTGAAGTATGCCCAGCTAGGGGTGCACCATGAAAATGGTGTAACATAGTAGGCACAAAAGCCTGAGGGATGACCAAACGGCGTATGGGTGTTTCCAATTGTGACTCCGGGGAAGTGTAATACAACAAACCATTATCAGCCAAGTGCAAGTTTGGTAATTCTTTCTTGAATTTGGTAAGCCATGGGGCTGCACCTGGTTGTACTTGTGGGCACTCCTCGTTGTCTGTGAGCCAAGTTCGCACAGTAGAAATAACAGGGTCTGATTGTTGCCCTCTATGAAAATCCAGTCTATAGTCATCAAATTCACTTGAGTCGGGTATGGAAGAAAGGTTTTGTGAGGTGATCATACCGATATCACCAGTGTTCCCGACCTGTGCCTCCGCATCCGTGTTGGACCAGTCAGTGGTATCGTATTCACTCGTCTCTGACATGGAGTCGTCCTCTGAAAATAAGGTCTCAGTGAATTCTGATGCATTGGATACCAAGTCGAAATCGTCCTCTGTAGCCGAGAGACATATATTTGGAACTTTGTGCCCTGGTTTTAATGATAAAGGGGTGAGGTCATCACCAGTGTCCTCAATACCACATGCTGCACCAGCACACATACTTGTATAGTGTGGAAATTGACAAGGTTCAAGGCCAATGGGCTCAGGTGGGGGAGAAGTGAGTGAGTCCTCAGTCTCCTCTGGTATTGACAGGAGAGAACCTTGTTTGTTGTGAACTGTGTGCACCGACCCAGAAGCTGAATCAGGATGTCTGCTGAGAGCATCAGCATTGTTATGTGTCTGTCCTGCCTTATATACTACCTCGAAATCATAGGGATCCAGCTCCAGTATCCATCGGGTTCGCCTACCAGAGGGATCAGAGTCTATTGGCATCTTTCTCAGCGCCAATAGAGGCTTGTGATCTGTAATAACAGTGAATTTGGAACCCAATAGGTAATGTTTGAAGTGTCTGACAGAAAATAGAATTGCACAAAGTTCCCTGTCAAAAGTTGAGTACTTTTGTTCTGTGGGAGTCAGTGACCGTGAATAATAAGCAATTACCTTCTCAATGCCTGTTTGAATTTGACTAAGTACAGCTCCTATGGATACATTGCATGCATCAGTTGCTAAGATAAAGGGCTCATTAAACACTGGGTATGATACCA
This sequence comes from Amphiura filiformis, assembly GCF_039555335.1. Taxonomy (NCBI): domain Eukaryota; kingdom Metazoa; phylum Echinodermata; class Ophiuroidea; order Amphilepidida; family Amphiuridae; genus Amphiura; species Amphiura filiformis. The sequence continues at coordinate 44,978,845 of NC_092640.1, read as the reverse complement.
ATGGGGGTGATGCCAGTAGTGCTCTCAAGGTTTGAAATGCTGTCTCACAGGGTTCAGTCCAAACAAATGGTTCATCTTGCTTAGTAAGGCCATGAAGCGGACGAGCTATTCGAGCAAATTGATATATATGCCGCCGATAGAAAGAGCACAATGACACAAACCCACGTACCTGTGTTGCATTCCGGGGGCGGGGCCATTCCTTCACCTTTTTCAAGTTGTCAGGATCTGCTGCAATGCCGTCTTCTGACACGACATGTCCAAGAAATTTGATCTTTTTGCCAAAGAACGTACACTTTTGAGGCTGGAGTTTCAACCCAGCGGACCGTAGCCGAGAAAAGACCTCCTTAAGATTTGACAGTTTTTCTTCAAATGTTTTGCCGAAGACAAGTACATCATCCAAATAATTGACTACCTTAGACCATCGGATACCTTGGAGTACTATTTCCATGAGTCTGCTGAAAGTGCTGGGCGAATTTGATAACCCCATTGGCATAACATTGAACTCGTAGAGTTCCGTACCTGTTGTAAACGCTGTTTTATGCCTATCATCTGGGTGGAGTTCAACTTGATAGTACCCACTGGCTAAATCCATACTAGAGAAATATTTGTTACCAGCTAAACTATCTAAACTATCATCAAGCCGGGGGAGAGGGTGACTGTCACGCACGGTATTTTTGTTCAAGCCGCGAAAATCTTGGACTCCGCGCCAGGAACCATCTTTCTTGCGCACCATAATCAAAGGGCTAGCATAAGGTGATGCAGAGTAACTGATAAGACCTTGTTTTAACATTTCTTGGCAGTAATTGTGCATCACTTCTCTCATCTTTGGGGAAGTTCTATATGCTGTCTGCCTATGAGGAGGGGCATCCCCTGTGTGTATTTCATGTACCACCAGACTAGTCCTACCATATTTCTGTTTGTCAGTGGAAAATATATCAGAAAATTCACTAAGTAGTTCCTCAACTTGCTTGACCTGAGCTGAGGTCAGAGCTGTATGATCAATACAAACATCTGGTAATTGTTTATTATTATCTGAATTAACAGACTTGTGGTTTGGACTAGCTGAGGTCATGTTTACAGTTCTAGGCTGAGGTGAAACCATGTTAGACAGTTCATGATGACATAATAGAGGTAGTGATTTTGAACTAGTTGGAAAGTCAACTACACCAAGATCAAAATTGATCTGTAACCCATGAGCTACCAGGAAGTCTATGCCCAACAACATTGGTCCAGTCCGTACTGGGGTAGGAACCACAGTAAAGTCATGTGTAAAGCCAGTATCATTGAAGTCTACAGTTAGTGTTAACTTTCCAAGAATAGGGATTTTATCACCAGTTACCCCTACCAATTCATTGTCAGTATCCCTGATTTGGAGGGCCCTGCCAATCCGTTGCAATGTATCTAAGCGAATTAAAGAATCTGTGGAGCCTGAATCAATTTGAGTAAGTACCTGATAACCATCTATTGTGGTGTTTATGCATTGAGAAATAGAACAAACCCTTGAGTGTGACACATCATACAGTGGGCAAGGTGTTCGAGGTTTAGGCGGGGTATTGGTACCAATTACAGCATTAACTTGTTGTACCCTAGAAGTAGCCGGCAATTTCCCCTCATTGGCGGCTATTGATCGTTTCCCGCATCCCTGGGCATTTGAAAAGAAACACGCCTAGGTGAGGCGGAATTTGAGCGTGGGTAATTCACCCGGGTTTCTGGCCCAGGGGATCGCCCTGATTGAGGTTGGTTGGAATATCTGTCATTAGTACCCTGATCTCGTGGTTGTGAATAATTTTGGCCCCAATATCTATCTCTATTACGATCATCCCTAGGTTGATTCCCCCTATATGGCGAGGGACTGAACCGACGGCCCTGCCCATTTGGTCGATTGAATGGGCTGGGAGATCGTGGTGTATGTGGGCTCTGAGGTCGAAAATACGATGATCGGCGATTATTGTATTCTCTAGGGTGGGGACTATTTGGCCTATTTCTTGGCCTGTCCCTATACCATGAGCTTGACCGAGAGTCGGACCGGTCATCTCTAGGCCGTTGTTGATATCTGTCGGCCTGGTTGTGCCTAGAATGATCATTGTCATACCTATCACGGCGTCTGTCTGGGGCTCTACCCCGATCAGTGTGTGTGTCCTGATTGTATGACTGAGCCTTTTGAAATTCTTTTTCAAGTTTAGCAAGTTTTTCTACCACCTCAGCCAAAATCTTATCTGTCTGTGAGGTCGGAGGAACAGGGTCTTCCTGTATAGTGGCGACCGTACCTGATGTGTTTGATGAATCAGGAAAAGAGTGAGTGAAAAGTGTGGGTTGCAGGGCTTTTGCAGCTCGGTAATCAATTTGGGCCCTTTCCACATTTTTACACAACTCTACGGCTCCAGCTAAGGTGTCCACGTCGGTTTCTTTGCACCTGCCCCTTAGCAAAGGATCAATGCCTGCCAAAAAGCGACGGAACACCTCCGCTGTCCGTTGTTCCTCTGTATAGGTAGGGAACGCTTTGCTAACTAAATTGCTTAAATCAGCCACATACACATCTATGTTCTCCCCATTGATTCGGGGTCTTGCTGTTAAGGAATCCTTAAACGTGCGTAGAAATTCCTTGTTGTGGAATACATCGCACAGTTGCTGGCGCACTGTGGGATAATCCTCTTTTACATCTTGGTCAAATGACCGATACACCTTGTAGGCAGCCCCGGTTAACCGTTGTGGTAGCAGGGCTGCGAGGTGTTCATGTAAATCATCCTCTTCTTGTACTAATAGTTTGACACTGTTTTCAAGGCGTTCTAAGTACTCCCCTATTTCCTCTCCTGGTTGCCCTGAGAAAACTTCAGGTAGAGTTAGGCCAAAGTGATAATTTGGTATAGCCATATTGTCTCCCTACTGTACTACCCAAGTTCAAAAATTAGGCCAGAGAATACAGAGTGAGCTGAGCACAGTGATATCTATTTCGATAATATATATGGCAAAGTAGGCCTAACTGGTTATAGATATATGTAATGTTCCTATGTTATTTTACTGACACTAATATATATGTATGGCAAAGTAGGCCTAACTGACTATGGACACATAGGATAAGGCTCCTATACTATTTTTATGACAATAATATATATGGCAAAGTAGGCCTAACTTGTTATAGACCTAATAATGCTCCTATGTAATCACCTCATTACTAGTTAATTTGAATCAGTTGTTATATTAATTTGCATGACTACCTGTAGGCCTATATCCAGTGAAATATATATGTTAGTTGTATATAAATGTGATTGTAAAAAAATTTGTTTATTAATTAGTGAGAGGGGCCCCTGCTATAGGTGGAACCGCCTCCTCTGGTTGGGGAGTATTATATGTACCCGGTGCTTCGTAAATGATTCTTAAATTGAACTGTCCTGGAGTGCGGGTCGCTGTCATGCTACTATCTATCAATTTTGAGGTGCCATCCTGGCACAAGTCCCGAATGATATTTAAACAATTTTCACTGTCTAAGTTTTCAAACACTACTGCCACAACAGTGTTTACTCTATTACTATCTGGATTTGGGACAGTAATAGTGGCATACAGAAGTTTTGGTGAATAATTAGCAGCCCAGGGCCTAGGAAAGAAAATTGCACTCATTTAGGTTAAAGTGGTGGTGGAGATTGTCTCGGTGAATGATTAGGGGGTGGAATTGAAGCCACCAATTGGTCTAAAGCAGATAACACTGAAGGATTTTGCGAGTGCGGATAAGCCGGTGGGGGAGCCCGTGGGGCAATATGTCTAAACTGAGTTTGAGGCGCAGAATTAGCTGCCGGAATAGAAATTGGCGCTGGTGCCTGTACGTTTTGTTCAAGTGACACATACACTGGAGTGTAAAAAGCTACCCGGAGTATGTGCTCTCCTGTTGCGTCAATTAAGGTGCTACAATTATGATACAGTATCGTACACAATGGTTCCTGTTGCATGTGAGTCAACAGTATCTGACAATGTAAATGAGATGGCAGGTAATGAAAAATTACATTCACTACTGCCTCACTACTATTACCCTGTATACGTGTGCTAATCCAAGAGTATGTTGGCAGATATTGATGGGGCCAATAGCTCGGGTATGTTACTCTAAGCATTTGAGTTGAGTGTGTCTGAATGAAATTTGTCGATCAGAGAGAAGACAAGAAAAAAAAAATATATATATATATTTAAATGGTAAATTGACTTTCTGGAAAATCAAAATGGTAGGTACAGTAAAACGAACAACTGTATAGACCGTCAGGGGTTTCAAAAATATGGCTAGATTGATTGTATGCCTTTCTCCTCAGGTGGTACGCAAAAACCAGGCATTGGGTACGACTGGTTCTTTCTAAAATACCGTTAAGACACACTCTAAACCCAGTTGGATGCCTTAAGCTGATAGTGAAATAACCGATATTTGGACGATATGCTGATGGCCACAACATTATCTGCCTATAAACATACTAATTATTTTATGAAAAGAAGGGAGTTGTGCCTAAATCATGTTAAATGGATGGTTTTGACATGTATAGGTGCCTTACTGAGTACAACTGAGAGTTTACATGTATGCCTCACCTCTTGTTTTCAGCTTTCTTCAGTTCTTCTAGAGAGTTTTGAATTCTTCAATCTTGGTACAATTCTTCAGTCCCGCACAAAACACATAAGTCGTAATCACTGCAGCCAGTTCTTTCTCCAACACAAAAAAAACAGAATCCTGGTCACGGCACCAATGTACGCCGGCCCCCAATGAGGTATAATGGTTACCACATAGGGTTCCGGTCGTCACAGTCCCAGGTATTAACTAAAACACACAGAGTCGAAATAGCTGCATTTGGTACTGGATCTCGTGGTATCCTTCTTTTCTGGTATAAGTGTTACAGAGTAGATGTATCGATGACTTGGATGTTCACTCAATGGTGGCATACACACACAACTGACTACTCTCTCCTCTTGTGCCCATCTTATAAGCTTAAAACTGGCATTTAGGGAATCTGGTCAGGTGACGGCTACTGTCCAATCAGAGAACCAGGCTTGTGGGCAAGACTGGGCATGGTGGATCTTCTGGTAGTCTTAGAGAACAAAGGTAGACCTACATCTGAGGGGCCATCTGTGTTTACGTCATCCCAGGCAGGTCTCTCTTTGTCCTCCTCACCATCCAGATAAAACCCTTAGGCCTACTCCTCGGTAGCCATTACCACCACCTATGTACCAGACTCCCATAACACCAGTGTTATGACAAGTTGATATGACACTGATACCAATGCCATTACCATCACCATTTAGTTATGGTCAATTAGGTAAGATCAACTTGCCAATATACAGAGACTGATGGGGCAGAGAGAAGAGAGAGAAATATCAGTTGTGTTTATCTTTACCATTTGTACAATGCAATAAATTATTATTATCAATATCATATTTATACTTATCATATAATATGGACCATGAATTTGGGACCTCTTACAATAGTACTCTAATTTTGAAGACAGATGTTGGTGCGAAACTTTATCAAAAGCTTTACTAAAATCGAGTAGGATGACATCAGTTTGGCCTTTCCGATTGATTGTTTCTGTCCAGTCATTAACGGAGGTAATGAGCTGTGTCACAGTTGATAAGTGATCACGAAATCCATGTTGTTCATCAATTAATATTTTATGCGAGCTGAGATGTTTAGCAACATGACTTAGTACCACATGTTCCATAATCTTGCGACACACGCAGGTCAAGGATATAGGACGTACGGTAATTCGAAGGTTCTGATTTTGTACCACCTTTGTGAATCCCCGTAACTAATGCCTGACGCCACTGTGTAGGTGTAATTCCTTTGTCATACGATTGTTGAAACATGAAAGCTAATGCTGGAGCCAGTTTGATGGCAACAATTTTGAGAAATCTATTATTATTATTATTACAAGAATTTATTGAGCGCATTTCCACAAAGTCCAATGCGCTTTACATAATAAAAATACATATAAAGTACAACTACGAGAGACATAAATACATATCAAAAGCCTTATATAAAAATGGCAATATTACCAACTTCAACAACAAAAATATACATAAACATATCTGCATGGAAATTCAAAAGAATAAATTATTGTAATATTAAAACCATTGTATTTATATGAAACATCATTAAAAACCAACATGCATAAAAGTAGCCAAAAATTAAAACAAATGACTACGGCTTAAACCTTTGGGAAAAGAAACGTTTTTAAAAACTTCTTAAAACATTGCACATTCTGAGCGGCGCGTAAGTGCACAGGCAAGTTGTTCCATATAGTCTGGGCCCTAAAACAGAAAAAGACTTGTCCCCAAAGGAACGTTTAGTACGGGGTATGGCAAGACGAGTATGATCTTGGTTAGATCTGAGCCCTTGACGGCCTGAGTTGTATTTAGTTAAGACATCTTGTAAATAAGTAGTTGCATGCAGAACCATAAACACAATTGTACACATGCACTAAGATCTTGAATTCAATTCTAGGTGACATCTCGTCAGGGCCACATTATGAGACTAAGATCTAGAAACACCACCGAAATGCTGTTTTGGGGAATTTTGCTAGCTGAATCTTTTTGATGAAAGTCAATCTTTGACAAGATGTAACTTTGCTACGGAAAGTGCTATGAAAAAAGGTTTTCAGTTTTGGCTTTCTTTACTCATGGGCTTTAATTTGATATATAAAATGATGCAGTTTGATAGCTTGGATACTTGACCCCAAAACCCGGTCGAACACTCTGGGTATATAACTTGTATCGGCCCCCGTCGCGGTACTTTGAAAGGGGTGTGAAGAAGTCAATTTACATCAGAGTCAACCAACCATCTCTCAACCGCGACGGGGGCCGATACAAGTTACCCAGAGTGTACGACCGGGTTTTGGGTTCAAGTGTCCAAAAGGTCACTGATCCCAAACTTGGGTTGCCAGTCTCCAGATGAAGGTCAAAGTTGTGACCGAAAATTTGAGGTACGTCTTAATTTTGTGTTGAGATCATAAGTTTAAATTTCCAATTATATTAAACTGTTTGAGAATTACAATTATATAAAGGAACATGTGTATAGAATATTAAAGCACAAGTCTATACAATGTACTATATCAACACACTAACCACTTTCTTTATCTGCGTCAATAATAGAATATTGATTTCAATCGAATTGAATACATCTCTCCATTTTGAGTTTGTACTCCACCACTGAGCGATCGATTTCTAGCCAATCAGATGGGACTCCTTTTCTTGCGTTCGGTGAAATACCAATCGCCCGTCGCTCACCAACGGAGTATTAAGTTTATATTTATAATATAGGGTGTCGACACTGTGCGGAGTCATACTTCAGCGAATCCGACTAGATTTTGAATGCAACGGTCTCTAGCCTAGAATGTGAAGCTATGAGCAAATTCTTGGCTAGCTAGAGTTCTCGAGCAAATTACTGTGTGACTCAGCTAAGATTGTAAACCTATCGCCCGCCTGTAGCTGCTTCTAGATCTATGCTATCATACTGGCCAATCGCGTAAAATCATGACTGTGTCACGTGATGCTACGCTTGTAGCTGCTTGTCCTCTGAGACCTAGTAATTAGCAGATAATGCCCACTGTAAATGACAATGTTGTCAGTCAGGTCTCAGTAAAGGACTAAATCTACAGTAGGAATTCCAATTGAATGAACGCAGCTTTCAACAGCTGTACTCGATCCAACCACGATCGTATATCGCGTATTTCAAACTACAACGTGGACGCACAACCTTGGATACAATGCTAATCAATCACGAGTGCGTTGGCATGGTTGGATTCACTTCCTCGTTACTCACGCACAGTTGCACACGCTGGCGTACATCGCGCAGTGTACGCAAAAAATCATCAATGTATTGAAAGCTGCGTTCATTCAATTGGAATTCCCACTGTAGTTAAAGCCATATTATAACATTTGCTGAGGAGAATGCCCTCAAAAAAATTCAGGTTTTTAATTGTAATGTACTTTAGTAAACAAAGATTCTCTGCAAAAATCAAGACTTAAAGTGCTGTAGTTGAATAAACCGCCGGAACCGTCGTTACGATAGAAATATTAGTTGAACACGTATGCGATGTTCATAACACATACATGTACTACGTACATGGCGTGCGGGACACACACACACACACACCCGCCAGTATTACAACCGCCGGAGTAACATATAATAGCGCTAGTAGTAAGTTCCAATTTTCTTTGTTCTCACTTGTTCAGCTCAAAATTAAAAGGGGATATATCTGACAGTAAAAGCTAACATTTTATGGAAAATAAATACAAATCTATTTTTAAAGAAATGTTATAATATGGCTTTAACAAGTCAACGCAAACTTAAATTGGGTAAAACAGATTTTGATTTAGCGGTATGATATTTTCGTATGTTCATTCAGAGTAACTACGGTATAAGTTCCCTGTACTAGGACAAATCAGAACCAGACTTCATGTTTATGCTATAAACTGCACCAAAATAAAAACTGCAAAGGAATTTTGCAAAAAATAATAGGGTCATTCTTTGGTAAGTGCCTATTTATGTTTGGAAAATAAACATTTCAAATAATTTTTCTATTTATATGCAGCTGACGTCATCTCTAGTCCGAGGTTGCTCAGACTGATATTTTCCAATATATTGGGACGTCAATATCAGGTCTGAGGACACATACACATAAAAATGTGGAGTTTTTGGAGCCCACACTATTGCACGTTTTAATCAATGTTTTCCATGACTTTATCTTTCAAATATTTTCGGTCTGTCATTATCACAAATTAACAAGAAAAAGATTCCCAACACGTAACGCTGAAGTGAAGACAAGATGGCGACTTTTTCGTTCCAGTCAGCTGATCAAATGATCCTCGGCTTTTCCTCGCAGCTACATACACTTTTTAAAAGCAAATATCATTAGATTTATAAATTTTACTTTGAGGACTGTTAAATGTCAAAAATATCAATTTTTAATAATTTGCCATAAATTTGTATTATATCGCATATTTCAAAAAAATAGATTTCAAAGTTAAAAATCAGAAGGATATTCTTCATACATGTAATTCTATATGTCTGATGTGCTCTCATGTCCCACAAAAAATACTGTGCAAACATTCATACCCCAGCCCTTAAAATTAAAATGAAAGTTGATAATTTATATTTAGCATAAACATACAAAATACAACTGGATCTGAAGACAAGCAGACTGCAAAATATTTTTCACCCCCGAGATTTAATTTTCACCCCATGTATTTGGATTTTCTGCAAGCTCGGGAGTGAAAAACACGGGAAAACAACCCCAGACTTTCGGGCCTTATAATGCTACCCCTGCAAACAGTTGATGGAATTTGTACAGGTGCATGGAAAATTAGGTGCTTAGACAGTAAGCTGTCACTCAAAGTATTTTGTACAGTACTAATAAGGGGAGAGGCACAAATTACATGTACATTGAATATGCTACAGACCATCCACATCAACCTTCTACCTAAGTAGAGGTTGTACTTTAGTTTAATGATAGTGCCAGGGTTGTTGATTTTTTTATTTAAAAATTTTTTTTATTTTTTTTATTTCAAGAACTGCTATACCCCATAATAAGTTCAAAAGAGACCAGTGGAATGCTAAACATATGCACAATACTATCAGGTATTTACAAAAATTCAAAACGTGTTTTTACATGTGAAAATTTCAAAGAAAAAATTTGGCAAAAACCATGAGGAAAAACCTGTTGAATTCGGCACCTTGGAGATGAATTTTTATCAAAAGATAAAGTGACATCATAAAGGTATTTTGATTGTATGCAAAGGTTGTAGAAACATCAGGAATGATGTAAAACAGTCAAATTAAGAAAGAAATTAAGTTATATTTATCAAAAATGGTAAAAAAGTTGATTTAAATCAGTGATTTAAAAAAAAAAATCCAGTGATTTAAATCGCGATTTAAATCACTGATTTAAATTGACGTGATTTAAATCAAACAACCCTGGATAGTGCTACTGTTTATTGTATTTTGGTTTTGGTTTGTTTTGTTTCAGGAAAGAAAGAAAAGCAGCAACAAGCAATCATGAAACATATGTGTCCAAGATGTTTGGTTCCAACTGCACATTTGATACTGGGTGAGCATTAATGTCGACTTGAATTATACTCCAACATTTTTCAGGGAAAGGGCTACATTATTCAATTATACAATGTTGTGGGTGCACAATAGTAATAAATTTCCCTATACTTTGTGTACAAAATGGCCTCTATTCAAATGGCTCTACCTACCTTACGAAGCAACTCAATTTTTCAAAGTGATGTTTTCCTGACAGACAAACAAACAAGCAAGTAAACAAACTAAATTAAATATATTGGTGACCATTGAATTTTCGAGCTACCGGACCACGAATGCAATACACTTTTTTCACCCAATTTTCAAAATAGAAGCACTTGTGATTTTACCTAGAAGCAGCCTGTTTAAGAAATACATGAAAAATCTGAATAAAAGCCCAGAATATTTTCCAATCTTGGCAGATGCTTAGATTCAAGCCTACATTTATTACCTGGCACAAATTTTTCCCAAAATCGGCACAATTTTTTTGGTTTTTAATATTGATTCATAGTTGGTTAACTTTTACCGAAATGTAAAAACACCGCAGATCAGGACGGAATCCCACAAGAGACATTATTTGGTGATGTGAAATCTTCACGGACCTCAAGATGTTTGATTTTATAATTTCCTGAGAGTTTTAATACTAATTAACATTATATAACTTCACTTTGAGTGACCGATCACAAGTTGACATTTTTGGGGCCAAATTCAACTTGGCGCCAAATTCAAATAATGTGCTATCTACTGTAGATAGCACATGTAATGGAACAAATTAAAATCAATTTATTTTGGCAATGTTGATCCCAATCTGTAGGCCTATAATGTCTGAGACATGAAGTTAATTTGGTAATGCACGCAAACAAACAAACATAAAGGCTGCTGGAGCTCATGACACGGGCCTTGGATCAGGTAAACTTCCCTTTTGTGTGTGTAGAAGGGGGGGGGGTAGGCAGGCTAAACTTATGACAGACAGCAAGACAGACACACAGATATGACAGAAGCAGCAGGGAAAACATGACCACAAAGGCAAATGCATGAATTAAAATTAGTGTTGAATTACATGGGTCTTTGATCATGTTGGTGAAATCATAAGCTTGGCCTAGGCACCACCCCCCCCCCCCCCACCCCCCAATCCAGGCAGTTACATAACAGTGCCACCATACCGATGTTTTCTCCATTTCCAATTTGGCTGCCTGTCATAATTAAGCTTAGCCTACCCTACACACACACCCACAAAAGGTAAGCTTACCTGTTCATGCATTGACCTAACAGTGCCTCTATACTGATATTTCTCCAAGTCTCCAATTTTGGGCCATAACTCACCTTAGCACTGGTAGCCTAGTAAAAGTTGCTTTTTTCTGCAATTTTAGCTATAAATTATATGAATTACAATCAAAAACACCTCATCAGTCAATATGCAAATGCTAATCAAAACTTGTTTGGCACAGGTCTAACTTGCTGAATCAAAACGTCTTCCGTATAGGCTCACACACATACTCTCCCTTGAGGGTGCACAATAGTAATAAATTTCCCTATACTTTGTGTACAAAATGGCCTCTATTCAAATGGCTCTACCTACCTTACGAAGCAACTCAATTTTTCAAAGTGATGTTTTCCTGACTGACAAACAAACAAGCGAGTAAACAAACTAAATTAAATATATTGGTGACCATTGAATTTTCGAGCTACCGGACCACGAATGCAATACACTTTTTTCACCCAATTTTCAAAATAGAAGCACTTGTGATTTTACCTAGAAGCAGCCTGTTTAAGAAATACATGAAAAATCTGAATAAAAGCCCAGAATATTTTCCAATCTTGGCAGATGCTTAGATTCAAGCCTACATTTATTACCTGGCACAAATTTTTCCCAAAATCGGCACAATTTTTTTGGTTTTTAATATTGATTTATAGTTGGTTAACTTTTACCGAAATGTAAAAACACCGCAGATCAGGACGGAATCCCACAAGAGACATTATTTGGTGATGTGAAATCTTGTGTTGAAAATCTCTACACTTGGGTTTGTATTTAGAGAAAAGGCCTACACTTTTGAAAATGGGTATATATAGTATATACAGTAAGCCAAAAAATTAGAGTACCAGTTGTGTTCACCCCTGTATATCCTAAATAAAGACAAATGTGTAAGATTAAAACAAGCTGCCAACACCTGTACTCTTAAGCTCTGATTTAAGACCTTGTTTGTTGAAATTGGTTGAGAATTAAAGAAACAGTTATCTAAAACTTAATGAAGAAACATTTTGTGTTCTAATTAATGAAAGCACAATGCTAGTTTTAACGTGCTAATCAATGGAAGCATGGCGCTGGTTCGCTTGTTCACGAACGCGTTGTGTACAAATCAATAGGGTAGCATATGGAGCAAACTGCAACTTTTAAATTGGCATCTTCCTTGAGTTTTTGGATCATTGTGTGTTTATTTCTTGAACAATTTCAACAAATGAGGTCTTAAATTCGAGCTAAAAGATGTAGCTATTGGCTGCTGGTTCCAATTATGACATATCTGCCTTTGTTTAGGATATACAAGGGGTGAACATAACTGGTACCTTAATTATTTGGCTTACTGTATATAGTTCGAGCAGTCTAATGTTTAGTATTTATTTTTAAATTTGTGGATAAATGACTGTCTTTGTATTAATTTACTGCCTACAAGGGCTATTTTGAACAGATAAAGTAGTCCTTGTGTGTGTACATTTTGCTGAAGGGGTTCTTGATTCTTATTTTGGATTGGATGGGTATGTGCAGAGGGATTCAAAAAACATATCCCAAATATATACAAATTCAACAAAAAAAGATACCAAATAGTAAGTTTCTATTATTTTTTTTCTTCAAAATTACAGTAAATTAATTTGACCAATTCTCGACAATGTTCACAGATTTTGCTATTTCAAAAAACTCTCTAACCCATTAAAAAACTTGGGGAAAATTGTTGGTTGAGTGAGGAAAACTGTGTTCTAATTGATCAACATAATTTGTTTTTCCAGCATTGTTGCATTTGATTGCAAATGACATGGAATTTTCATTTTGCAAGGTGTGAGCTTTTGACTGCATTTTCACATTATGTCATAAATCGCCAACTGAAATGGATTAAAAACCTTGTTGCTTATGATTAAACCCATGGGTGATCATGTTATTTTTGAATTTTTAATTGATAGTAACATGATAAACACATACAATTTATCTTTGCTTTATAAGTTCTGAGCTTTTTGCAGCCGATGCACATTTAATTTTATTGGGCAATATCAAAGACCCTTACATGTAGATACAAATTCTACCATTGTGCACTATTAATGACCCCCTGTACAATGAACAATGGTAGATTATCTAGGGTCTTTGATATTGCCCCATAAAATTAAATATGTGTCGGATGGGCTATACCATTTAAAATCCACACTACCTCTGTGGATGGAAGATTTTGGAAATTCCTGACACAGAGGGAATGTAAATTTTAAATGGAATGAGTACATTAGACAGCTCCATTTGAATTTAATACACCCTCTGAGAAAGATTCAGGGAAAGTGAATTTCAAATGTGTTAATTCCATTTGAAATTCATACTCCCTCTGTAGAAGATATTTCAAAAATCTACCACAGGGGTAGTGTGGATTTTAAATGGAAATCCATCAGAGTATTAGTTGAATTAAAATTGGACATTCAACTGTACTGATACTGCCATTTTTTTATCAATTTTACACCAATCCTACTCAGGTTTTCAGATGGCCTGTATACAATGGTATAATATGAATATCTATTTATAGTTTGGATTCATACACATATGCCTCCAGGCACTCATATCTTTTCACCAATCATTTTGTATTAAAAATCACTCAACTATAGAGTCCTATCATGCTACCTAAACGGGCATGTGTGCCAAAATATTTTACGTAATGTTCCGTGTTGCACCTATCTTCATTTGCAGATGAAAACTGCTATCAGGAAGCAGGTATGTCTGCAGATTGGCTGGTTTTGGACTTTATTTGAACTTGAATCCGATTCCCGGATTGGACTTTATATCTAAGGCTAGCTAGTCTTCATAGTCTTCAGGATCCCATGAAGTGATCTCATAGCAACTATATCAACTACTAAGGATATGGTAAGTAAATCTTGTTTTTCATATTGTATTGATTGATGAAATAAATTTTTAGCTTTTCATCAAGGTATTTCATCAAGATATTTTCATCAAGGTTCAGGGCTGCAAATTTGGCAAGAGTCGGCAGAGAATGGATTTTCACAAAAATTCTCCTAAACTTAGTTTGAGAGAATGAAACAAAACTTGATTCTCCTAAAATCGAGCCTTTTCAAAATAATGGCGAGGTCAGGATTTTTCGGGGTGGGGGGGGGGGAATGGGTGTAAAGTGAATTTCAGGGAGGGGCAAAATCAACAAATTTTGGGCAAAACTGCAGCAAAACATGGCAATTTTGGGTTTTTAGGTGGGGGTGCCCTGTTGCCGCCACTGTTTCCACATGCAGTAAGTTATTTCTTCCTGTTGATTCTCACTAGATGAGTTTGTAAGAATTAATTTTGATTCTTTCAAAGTTCAACAAAATTGCACCCCTGGGGTTTATTTTAGTGTAATGTACTAAATGACTGAATTTGCAGTAATGGTACTTTCAATGTTTGCCTTTTTACACTTCAGCTTGATCTTTATATCCCCTGTATTTTTACATTACAGCCTATTATATTCAGTGGCAGCATCAGGAATTTTTTTGGGGAAGTGACATGGGGTGAATAATCAGAAAAACTCAGTTAACTCGTACTGGGAGCTGGCAATCTAGTGCAGAACGCAAATTTGATTGCACGCGCCAGCACACAGTGGCGTAACTAGGGGGAAACATGACCCGGGCGCTACCACTAGGGGGTGTCAAATCGGCCTCACTTAAAAAATATTGAACCTGCCATTCCCACACCCCGCCTCTAAGATATTTTCGGGTGGGGTAGGGGTGCCAATTATGTTTCTTGCCTCGGGCACTACCAACCCTAGTTTTGCCACTGCCAGCGCAGTATTTGCAGTTGGGTGTGGATGACTTGAATGCTGGACCCAATATCAATTGATTGGTGACGTCTGGGAAAAAGGTCTAGTTGATCAGCTCATAATCTGTCAAAATGCACAAGCTACGGTTAATAGTATTACCATATTCATTCCATTAACCGCCCATGCCCATATAAGCGCCCTGCACCCACCCAGTGACGTTACAACAGGCAAACTGATATTAATTTATTAACTGCCAATACAAATCTGAATCATGGTCTGAAACATATGACACACTGATGATAAATGATAGATAAATATTTTGGGACTTTTTACATCTTGTTGGCCTAAACAATATAAAAAAATAAGCGCCCACCCAAAATGATTTCGTTAA
The DNA here is from genome assembly GCF_039555335.1 of Amphiura filiformis. Classification (NCBI taxonomy): domain Eukaryota; kingdom Metazoa; phylum Echinodermata; class Ophiuroidea; order Amphilepidida; family Amphiuridae; genus Amphiura; species Amphiura filiformis. The sequence continues at coordinate 44,963,421 of NC_092640.1, read as the reverse complement.
GCGCTCTGGGCGGTAAATAGAATGAATATGGTAGTAGTTAATAAAAGGAGGATTTCGTGAACCTAGCATCCACTTTTTATGACATTTTTCAGTAGATATTAACGAAAAAAGCTTATTTCCAAAATTTCAGTTCCGATTTTGCATGATTATGTGTATAACACTGCTCCATATAGGCCACTGTTGTAATTTTGTTCTGGTATACCAGAACGAAATTCAAATTTGATATTTGTGCTAAACAAATTAATCTGCAAGTAATTTTTGGTACATAAACATTATGTAGCCAGAGGCTTCCTGGTATAAAAATCTCAACTTTTTTTGAGTAAAAGTGAATGAGGCTGTATGGATCATGAAATGCCCTTTTAAACAACAATATCTGTTTTGTTTAGGCCATCATGTTTTGTCTAGATATCCTATCATTTACTGCCCAGCAAAGTAACACAAAAAATGTTTCTCATGCTTTTTAATATTGCATAAAAAATGTAAGATAACCTACTTGGAAAGTGTATAATTATTGCTAGCAATGTCTACTGCTAGTGCCATACCATGCCCAATCAAACATTCTTGTCATGCAATAATCAATAGCTACATGACTGTTCAGAAAAGTCCTTTTAACCAATCCTGAAGATGCCTTGATGCTTATGCACCAAATACTAAAAGCAAAGTTGTTCTGTTGCACCATCCTCATATCAGTACTTACCTAATTTGAAGATTTTGTCCCAAATATCTTTCCTTGTGTGACTTAAGGTGGCTGTGTACTCTCAGACATGCATGTAGTAAAAGTGCAATAACTTTGTAATTATTAGCATAAAACATATAAAAGTATACATTTTATGAAGGCAAGACATCAATAAATCTTAATATAAATACAGATTTGGGGTAAAAACAACAATTTTGAAGAAAATCACAAAAAAGTGAGTTTTGGCAATATTTGTTAGGTACATCATAACAAAAAACACTCTTTCCAAAATATTTTATTTTGTTTTAGCTCAATCTTGAGGCTCCATTCCAAAAACGTTTTTTTATTTTTTTGATATTGGCCTTATTTTTTGAGATATTGACCATATAAGGCATCAAAATGAACTTTTAAAATTCAAAACGCCTATTTGCACAAAATGATGCCCAAAATCGGAAATAGACCAAAATATAAAAAATGAGAAAACCGTTTCTTGAGTCGATCATGCTTTTTACGATGATCATATTTGCTTACCTATAGATGCTGTATTTATTGAGTTATCGTGTACCTAAATCGTCATTTTACCGAGAAAATGAACATTGAAATAATGGCCGTTGAAGTTTAAAGTGGTCACATTTTGCACTTTCATCGAATCTCACAGGAGAATCGACAGTTTTCGTTTTTGTAACTTATATTACGTGAACATCGGGTAAATCCACAGCCCCTTGAGAAGTTTGAGCGAAATCCATTCATAACTTGATATTTAAATCGGGGAAAGAACTTGAAAAAACCCACATTTTATCAGCTAAAAGCGGAGCCATTTGACCACTAGGTTTTTGTGAAATCAGTGCTTCCGTGGTGTTTCCATAAGATGCGCCGTGCATGCAAATAAGCGTTGCGTATGCGTTGCGTATTTGTGCGTTAACAAATTGCGCGACACTTAACGCGATGAGTTGTTCTTGCGCGTGTACCTTGCTGGTACAACAAAGATTTTCTTTCCTTTTCAATTTCAAACACGAGTGGAATAGTGAAATAAAATCCTTAAAATATTGCAGTTGGAGTTTACAAATCTGGATTTTCATTCCTTGTATTTATAAAAAACATAACAAGGTACAAACATATCATAAAAACTCAATTTTGAGAAAGAAACAATGGCTAGAGTACACAGCCGCGTTAAAAATCTAAATTTTATCCAAAATCATATGATACATACATCGCACACAGTCAAGCAGACAAATGATGTACTTTACACAAAATATATGTGTGTCTAGACAGAGCTTTTATACAGCTCTATGGTCTAGACCAGTCTCACCTTTTAGCTCCCACTTTTTCGGGTTATCGACCTGGTGACAAATATCAGGATTCACATCTATTTCCAAATATTTATCACAATACAGTGACATAACTAAGGTTGGTAGTGCTTGGGGCAAGAAACAAAATAGGCGCCCTACCCCCACGTTACCCCCCCCCCCCCCTCTGCCAATCCCCCTAGTTATGCCACTGTCACAATAATGTTTTTGAAACATTTTAAAATGTTTTTGTGGTTATGGTTAAAACATTTTTAATAACATTAAAAGAGCATTTCGTGATCCACAACCTCATTCCCCCACTTTTTTCAAAAAAAGTTGAGATTTTTATACCACTGGAAACCTCTATACATAATGTTTATGTACCAAAAATTTCTTGCAGATTAATTTGTTTAGCTAAAATATCATCAAATTTGGATTTCGTTCTGTGGATACACATAATCATGCGTAACTCGCAAACGCAAAATTGGAATCAACTGAAATTTTGGAAATATATGCTTTTTTTGTGAATATCTACTGACAAATGTCATAAAAAGAGGATGTGAGGATCACGAAATCCTCTTTTAAAAATGTTGGGTTGTATAAAGGATATCATAAAAATGTTTCAAAATGTTTTGTATGAAAGAACACAACAAAAACATGTAAAAATGTTGTAAAATATTTATTTGCAAACATTTTTGTAAATTATTTGGCAACATGATTTTAGAATGTTTTGTAGCAAGTTTTCCAATTTTTTTGAACAAATTTTATATACCTTTTATACAACCCGACATTAAAAATATTTTCTGACAACTTTTTCTAACCTTTTGCGATTGTTTTTGAAAACATTTTGTGTTTGTTGGATGGGTGTGTTGAATACTTCCAAAATATGTTTGATGCCAGCATGTTTTGTCATTGTATCATATACTTGGTGTGTCAAATAGTCCTGGCAAATAGTTGTAATTTTTTTAATTTGCATAGTTGGAAAACATTGCCTTAAAAGGCAATTTCATTGACTGTGTCTCAAATGGGGAAGTGTCTGGTAAAATTGACAATAGGGTATACATTTGTAGGCTATACATAGAGAGAGATACAAGAATGTTTGTTATACTTGACTTGCTTTCCTAGTGAATTTGGGCTATTCCGTTAGTCTGCCATGCCCCTGTGGAAGACTTAAGAAAAATCTTCCACAATGGGATTGTGTTTTTCAAATGGAATTGGCCAGGGCTACTCCCCGTACATGGCTTTACGTATATATCAAAAACTGTAGAACTGGGAGTATTTGAAATAGAAGTTACCCAATTGTCTATTCTATTTGAAACCCATACTCCCTCTGTGAAAGACTTAAGCAAAAGTTTCCACCGGGAGAGTATGGAATTCAAATGGAATAGCCCATTCTTGACTCTGAACATTTTCTACTGTGTCAGCCGACCTTGGTTGATTTGGATGATTAGTCCAAAAGATTGAATCTGTCGAAAAGAATAGGGCAAAACCACAAAATACCTTGATTTTAAAAATGGTTGGGCATAATAATCTCGCATACTGGTACACGTCATGTGCCTGTCAATACACCCCCTTTCCACCCCTTCTTTCATCAACTTACAGTGTACACTCAGTGACCCCCCTTTTTTTTAGAAATTTTATACCAAATCTGCAACAATGACCCATTTTTACATTTTTGTAGCAGTTTTAGCTTCAAAATGACAATTTTTGCGACATTTTTGCCCAGAAAGCAATTTTTTATCATCAATGACACCCAATTTTGAGCAGTTCCACACACAATTACCCCCATTTTCTTGGATCTCACACTGAATGACCCCCTTTTATCGACAAAATCGCAACCGATAGACCCAAGTGTTGTACTCTGGTAGGCACAGGTACTTTCATATATTCGAGTGTGACTTCATCCACGTGTCCAGGCTAGCCAATACAAAAATCAGGGCAGCCTAAAATTTGCAGCCTAAATTCAAATTGCAATGCCAGTGAAATCACTGAAAAGTCTTTTGGTTGTATGAGACAATGAACTACCAAAAGAAGGGGGTGACCAGAAAAACATGAAAGAACACAAATCCTGTTTAGAGGGCCAAAAGTACCTATTTTCAAGAAAAAGGGTTGTGTTTAACTTCTAGTTGGTGCATTTAGGGGTTATTTTAATGATCCTGCTATTTCAAAAAATGTGTTTCCCTGGCATGTTCTCTCTGCTCGTCATCACCTAAACATAAATATTAGAAAATTACGAACTATCAGGGTTTATTGCATCAGAAACCTGTAAGTGTGGGATCTTTCAGATAAAATCCTGCTTATTACTAGGATCTTTCAGGAACAATTCTGTCTAGGGGGTAAAATGTGTTTGGAAACTGTACTAAATTTCTGTTCAGGAATGTTTTTTTTTTCTCAAAAAGGGCAAATTCTGTTTAGGGTATGTTTTGAAAATCTGTGCTGATGAGTTGACCAGATGTGCATGCTTCAATGGAGGATCTGTATTTTGGAGCCCATTCGTCCTCTCATTCTACTCAATCGCAAAAGTCTAGTTACACCACTGGATGATGCTCCTTAAAAGGCCTAAATTCTTAATCGTATTTCCACCATTTCACAAGCAACAAGCATTGAGGAAATATTAGTTTGATAAAATGAAATGGGAAATTATATAATACACACATTTTGTCACCAGGTTTGTCGTTGCAAATAATACAGGAGACAAAAAGTGATCCCGTATGGGAATCGAACCCAGGACCTCAGGTTTACAACACGTATGCCTTGACCACTTGGCGTATATCTTAATACTAATAACGGCATGTCCGTCCGTCCGCGGGCTATCGTGTCCGCGCGGTTGGCATTCACGTAGTGCACTGTCACGTGCTCGTGGTGCGCTATCGCGGAGTATCAACAGGAGTGTGCGCGGAGCACAGTGCGTGCATCGGAAAAGCATTACAGTGTGACTAACAGGTAAATCTTATCGGACCAATAATTATAGGCCTATTTTCAACACATATTTCAATACCGAACACGTGCACACACCAAACACATGCATATAGGCCTATTTCAGCAGAACATGACTATTTCCGGAATCCTCCAGAATGGTTAACATTAAAATTATCCGTTGTGGTAAGGCCTATAACCGTTTTTGCATTCACGTTTCTCGCGATTGATTTCATTACTTTAGTAACGGCCTATATCCACGTCCAGATACTAATTTCGGTTTCTCTAAATGTGGTAACAGGGCAGGGCTTGGAAGAGGTGAATGATGGGTTTCCAGATTATGGGTAGGCCTACCAAACTACCGAAGTAAGCATCACACCTATAAAACAAACAGAGTTGATTAAGTTGGGTCTTGATCATTGAGAGACGCATTTCATAGTACAAGATTATGAATGTTTTGAGTCATCCAGTAGTATAAAATAGACAAAAATATGAATCAAATACTGGACTCACCAACGATTTTTTCAGTAACGTTGCGACCCGTTCACGGGTCTTCATCAGACTGCGCAGAGACTTGACTGATGGTTTGGTCACGTGATGGTAATCGGCGAGGAAGTAGGATGATGTTCTCAAAGCAGTTACCAATTCGCTTATAAATGACCCAAACCTCAGTGAGCGCACAAATCTGAATGTTGAACAATTGTCTGAGTTGGTTGATATTTGTCTGAATACGCGTATTTCTCGTACAAAGGGCAATACTACAAGCAGATCCATGGCTGTGTCATGGGATCCCCCCTTTCACCAATTGGTATTGACATACGTATGGAAGAATTTGAGCAATATGTCCTGAAGAACTTTCCAGGCAAACCTCCAAGACTCTGGCTCAGATACGTGGACGATACATTCGTTGTTATCGATCAGAACGAACAAGACAACTTTTTCAAGTATATCAATCAAGTTGACTCCAACATTAAGTTTACTCAGGAAAGTAGTAAAGACAATCGGCTTGCTTTCCTAGACTGTCTTGTTCAAGTTAACCCTGATAACACCCTTAGTACTACTGTTTACAGGAAACCGACCCATACTGACCAATACCTTCAGTTTGGGTCACATCACCCCCTTGTGCACAAATTAGGGGTGATCCGTACCTTATATCATCGCGCGGATACCATTATTTCTGAAGAAAGTGACGTTCAGAAAGAAAAAGATCACGTCCGCAGTGCCCTTCAACAGTGTGGCTACCCAGACTGGGCTTTCGAGAAAGCCGCCACAACCAAAGACACCCCACAACAAAATAACACGGGAGATGTCATTGCTAGCAAAGCCAGAGTTACTATACCTTACTCCACAGGCCTTTCAGAGAGAATCAAAAACACTTTCAAGGCATTCGGCATTGCTACCTCCTACAAGCCCTCTAATAATTTACGGAGCAAACTGGTGCACGTAAAAGACAAAATTCCAAAAGACAAACAGTCTAACCTAGTTTATGGACTCACATGCTCTGAAACTAGCTGTGCCCAGTCTTATGTAGGAGAGACAAAACAGTCTATTAAAGCTCCTTCAATCAACACCGGAGAGGAAGTTCCAACGAAAACCAGGACTCCGCAGTCTTCACCCATTCAAAACTCTCTGGCCACCAATTCAATGCCGACGACATCATAATCTTCGACAAGGAGGAGAGGTGGTTTGAGAGGGGAGTGAAAGAATCCATCCGGGAAAGAGCTGAGCAGCCAGCACTCAACAAGAAGGGGGCCTCCGTTTCCTGCTATCACACGCCTGGGACCCCACCGTGAAACTACTTCCTCGCCGATTACCATCACGTGACCAAACCATCAGTCAAGTCTCTGCGCAGTCTGATGAAGACCCGGTGAACGGGTCGCAACGTTACTGAAAAAATCGTTGGTGAGTCCAGTATTTGATTCATATTTTTGTCTACTGCATTTCATAGTAGTTTAAAAAGTCAGGGTAGGTATATGGGTAACAGGTTTGGGTAATTAGAAATATGCCTATCACGAGAAGCGCCCGACCTGAGAACCGCGAAATCTAGTGTTATATGTTTGTCTGCAGCCTTGCCCCTAAGTGGTTAAGGCACAGATTGCGTAAACCTGGGGTCCTGGGTTCGATTCCCAGATGGGATCACATTTTCTATTTGTCTCCTTTATTATTTGCGATAGCGAACCTGATGAAAAAAATTAGGGTATGATATTTAATTGCTGTTGATCATGCCAATGTTTATCCATGTAAAATACGAAAATAAATATTTTTATCTCTAAAGTGTAGCTTTAGTCCTGACCCAATGGGGTGATCAATAGGTAATCATTGTATTGATATTTTTTGTCATAATTCACAAATACATCTTGGCAATTCAAGCGTGTAAATATCAACACAAGTACTATCACACCATCTTTTTACAGTCTATGATCACACTTGGCAGTATTATAGACAAAATTATTGTTAACAATAGGTGAATATTATGTGTTGTTCCTCTGTGTGCTAATGTCTTTGCAGGGTTGCCAAAAAATGTCAGCTCAAATTGCGGGTCAAATAATCGAAAAGTCACCCAATTTTTCTCTTTACCATTGGTTTCTATGGGGCAGGAAACTATCGAAAGTCGCAGGAGCCAATGTTGCCCAATTTTTTCTTAACCATTGGTTTCTATGGGACAGGAAATTGTCAAAATTTTGGGAAAATCTTCAAAAGTCGCCTAATTGGGCTACCAAATCACAGGTTTGGCAACCCTGTGTTTTTGACATTTCACTAGGATTTCTAACATGCTCATCCATCATGACACAGTTCTGTAACCCCAATATATTTGTACATTCATGTGATTGACCTTAGATAGTGTTGGGAACAATATCTCATTCTCCACAACTTGAGGTCAAGTTTTAAGGAGTGGTTGTTGCTTGGGAGTTATTGAACTATGGCATGTGAGATTATTATATTTTTTCTGCCAAACCTGTCTATTATAGCAAAGTTGATTTTCTGGTGATTCAAGTGTGTAAAAGGTAGACCAACAATTCATTCAGTCTCTATGATTAGCAGTAAAATACTTGCAAATTATAAAGTAGGTTAACAAATTACTGAGAAAAAAAGAAGATTTTTCAGTGACTTCCTTGTTTCCTGATTTGTCAAAATGTGTCAGTTCTTAAAATTTTGATGACTCGTCAGTTTTCTCCAAAGATATATGTTCATGCAAATATGTGACCTGCTACCACAAAATCAGCACAAAGTCACAAGGTGTTAGTCACTCAAAACGCCCTGGCTACTGTGTTGGTGTTCACTCACCTGTTAAAGCCAATAAGTACATGTACATGTATGTCTGTATGTCATTTGTGAATGGGGGTACAATGGGCCATTCACGAAGGATAATACTACTGGCTTGTACAGGTGGCGGTAAACAAAGAACATCAACTTAGACCAAATATCTTGAAACTACCAACTCAACAAAATGAGCATAAAGTCGCGGCGACTTTACGCTGATTTCGTGGTAGCAGGTCACATATTGTTACTTCCAAATGCATGGTAACAATTAAGTTCCCCACTGAACAATGTTTAGTAAAAATCATCCCTGCATTCCTAATCAATAACCAATTTCAAATGCTTTTGCATAATTGATTATCTCATTAGTGCTACTCTTCGAAAGAGGATGGTACATGGATAAAGTGAGGAGCATTAAGCAAAAATAAAGTTTGTCAAACATGTTGCAAAATAACTGTGCTATGCTCTTCCTTTTAGCAGGATATTAAGATAGAAGCAAAATGTGGGAATTTTTTTCTTACTGTTTTTAGCCTACTTTTTCCTTGTTTTTCACCACTTTCCTGATAAATAAAACAAAACAAGTAAAAAACTTGTAAAACAAGAAAAAAAACAGCAATGTGCCCTATGTGCTAGAATGACCTTTCACTGTGCATTCGGGTTTGAGAGAAAAACCTTTTTGTTTAGCCTTAAGTCACTAGTTTTACATTTATCGTTTTATTCATAGATATGTTAATTAGTGCCATAGCCAAGGGGCAGTTATCCCCTCCCCTGGTGAGTCATCTTGTCCCCCCCCTGTGGGATGCTTGCTGCCATGATATACTTGGTTTGTAAGTATTCCATTTTTGTAAAAATTTTCCCCTGGTTTTAAGAAAGTTGTCTTCCCCCCACCCCTTGAAAGTTGCCTCGCTCCTTCCAAAAAATATCCTGGCTACTCCACTACTATTTATTTCATGATTGTAATCATTGGTATAAAGTCCTTTCCTTTCCTTCTTTTAGATATGGAGACACTGGTTATGAGGATGTTTTCTTTGATACTGCTTCTGCTGATATGGAACTCCAATAAAGGTAAGATATACTCCAACCATTATGTTCCACATTTGTTTAGAGTAACCTTTATTTTTGTACAGGTATTATTATCAATTGACAGATAAGAAGAGATCAATAATACTTCATTCCGTTCAGGTTGCGGTCTCCATCGAAATCTTAACGGAATCACAACTACTTCTTTTGCCGTCACAAAATTTCAACATGTTGAAAATTTGCCGTCTGACGCGACGCGATGGATAATTTCGGTCGTCTGCGGTCGCTAGCGGATTCGTCAATCATCAGCGACAACTAACGGCAACACACGATGATTGACGGTAAATTCAAAACTGCAATTCACAGCTTAACCTGGCTTGCCGTTCACCCCTATTCATGTGAGCCTGCCTTTATATTGTAATCCAAAACTGTATAATTTATATTTATATGGCATGCACTTTTCTTCTTATTACAGGTCTTTGCCAAACTACAATATCAACTGCTTCAGATGGGGATGGTAAGCATATATTGTAATTCGCCAGCGAAGTGGTTACATAACTCCCTGGTAACTGGATCATGCCCCATTCGGAATTGATAGTACATGTCATAGACTTTGTGTTGCGATCATTTCGATCATGATTCAGGACATATTATAGTGATAATCGGATTACATGTAACACTTCACTGGCGATTTGCAATGATCTAATATTAAAGGGATATCTCATGATTTTAGCACCCTCTTCTTAGGTATGGTTCTATAGATATTCATGAAAAAAACTTTTTTTAAAGATTTCATTCGATTCGGACATTGAGCTGCAAGTTATGCATAATGACTTGTATTACAGCACCCCATAAACTTGTAAGTTTGGGCTATTGACAGCCCGAAAGTACAAATTGGACTGTATCAAATCAAGTCAAGTCAAGTCAAGTAAAACTTTATTAAATCCACAAGGGAAATTACACTCATGAGTGCTCATACATACAAAACTCATAATTCGTCGTCCGTATTCCATAGTGGCGTATAGTGGGGCGCCGCGAATAAACAACTTTTCGGGAAAATAGGGTTTGAAGAAATGCCAATTTAAAATCGAGTTGTGTAGCTCAGACATTCATTATTTTTTGTAAATGATGTGAAATTTCTGTAGTAAACTAAATAGATTTTATTGTTATATATTTTTCAAAAGAAATAAATACATACTATTGCTGGCAAACTGAAAATAAAACTATCGTCACTATGGAAAGCGAACAAAACGCAATACCCTAACCTAACGTTAACCGTGACGCCACCTCAGTCGCCGTGTAATCCCTATGGCGTTACTTTTCGTCGTTCGTATTCCATAGTGGCGTATAGGTCCGATCACGCGTCACGCCACTATGACATACGATGTTTTTCATTTTTGCCGATATTTCATAATTATAAAATGTGTATAAAAAGTGGCGTATGGTCGATACGCCACTATGGAATACAAAAAATGTCACTTTGTAACTATCATACATTTAATTAATTAATTACTAATTAATTAGCTAATTATGACTGATGAGACTTAGAAAAAATGAGAGAGAACATCATTAAAAACATATGTGCCAATTTTCAAAAAAATGACCAAAAATCACTATACGCCACTATGGAATACAGCCGACGAGTTACCACAAAATATCAAAACCACAGAATAAAAGATGAAGCTCTTTGTCAAACAACAATATCTGCAAGAAATTTTTTCCACACAAACATTATAAAGTCCTAGCTAGTTTCTGTAAATATAAAAATCTCAACTTTTTTGGAGTTAAGTTAGGTGGATGAGGCTGTGGATCACAAAGTTCCCCTTCAATACACAATATATAGGGTCCACAACTTAAGTCCCCCTAAATAAATCGAAAAGTATTTGACGAAATGCAAATGTGTAAAAAGTATGGGTAGCCTTTGTTGTACACCTGTGGACCAAATTATAGCACCACACGTCATTGTGTTCAGTCACAATGGTCCATTATGTACAAAAAGATAACATTTTAACAGTGTCAAAAGTTGCATCAGAGTCCATAGGAGTCAACTTTTTAAAATTAATTGCTACTAGAGTGAACAATAGCCCATGAGGAGGTGGGAGGGGGAGCTACCCCCTTTGGCTACATTACTGGGTACAAAGAAGAGTTGCAGGCCTATTACCTTCAACTAAAAGTAAAAGGTACTTTTTGGCCACCACAATAATGTGCTGTGTGGGTGGGACTTATGTTATGGCATAGATGGTTTGTCAACTGTCTGAATCGAGCAGAAGCAAAATCATTAGTCCACTCTGTTGCTGCAGTTTAAATGCCTCATAGGCTGTATAGTGTTATGTCATTTTATTTGCATATTTATGAATATTAATGAGCCTATTTACATATTTTGCCTGAAATAACAGATTAACATTTAACTTGGTAGGGTGCTCAAGTATAGTACCCTCATATGCTCTGGTCTTGTATCATATTATTTGCATATTTATAAATACATGTATGAATGAGCTTATTTGCATATTTTGCCTGAAATGTAACAGATAAATGATCACCACTTGTGCTGTATAGTTTGTGTCACATTATTTCCACATTTATGAATATTAATGACCTTATTTGCATATATTTGTTTGACAAAACCTTTGTTCATGATGCGACTTTGATGATGAACTGTGCAGTTCTAGTTATAAAATTATTATAATAGGATACATCTTTGCCAATTTTACATTGGATTTTGATGTGATTAAATTACTAGCAATCAATCCCAATGAAGCATGGCTAAATTTGTACTTCTTTCCTTTGATATTTTATGATTTGTTCAAGTTCGTCTTGTTGATGGCGCTGATATAAATGAAGGCAGAGTGGAAGTATTTTACAATGGAGCTTGGGGTACAGTGTGTGATGACTCCTGGGATGCAGATGATGCAATGGTAGTTTGTCGTCAACTTGGGCTTCCATCCAGTTATGCAGATGCTGTTGAGAAGGGTGGCTTTGGTGCAGGAAGTGGCACAATATTGCTTGATGAAGTAAGCTGCTTAGGAACAGAAAACAGTTTAGATGAATGCAGCCATGAGGGATGGGGAGTGAGTGACTGTGCCCATAAGGAAGATGCGGGTGTCATTTGCAACTATGGTACGTAGTTAACCCCCTGGACACTACTGGTCATCTAACAGCATTTCTGATTGGTTGATAACTTGAAATGCTCATTTCAATTGGCAATTATAAATAGGCTTCAAACTGTTTATGGACAAACTTGCATTTACAGATGATCTTATTAATACCCTTCTTGATTGGTTCAAAATAGTATTTATTTTGGCCAATTGGCAGGTAGTTTTCATGGGGTTGAAGCCACGTGCAGAGATATTTTGTACAAAATTGTTTGCCTATTCTTTGGTTCACCTCAAGTTTGGTTGTGTCATCAATGCTTTTTCATGGTTGCGCTGTAAATGTGCCAACAAACTGCACTTGTATGCATGTGTTCGACTGTAGGGCATGTTCTGTGCAATTAATTAACTTTGAACACACGATGCAATAATACGTCGCTACCATACTTGAGGTGTATGACTGCTCCACATATTAATCAATGAGGAATGCAAAAAACACCCTGATTTTGCATTTTGGGGGAATTTATTTTTAAATTTTGTTAAAATCATATAAAATCAGCCATTTTTTGGTCAAAAAATATTTTGATAACGTTTTGAAAAATTCAATTTTTCCACATTTTTCAAGCTTTTGGTGATATTTTAGGGTCCAAACTGAATGACCCTACTTAAAAAGTCCACCCACCCATTGTTGGAAGGGTCCCTAACCATTTGTAAGTAAGTTTACAAAGCTTCGCAAGTTTAGTGAAATGGTCTTATATAACTAGTTTTGTACATGCGGTTCATGAAGTCTTAGTGTAAGTATATTCATAAAAGATACACTGTTTCTTATCTATATGTCTTATCAGAACCTGGCCAGGTACGTCTTGTTGGTGGCAACAATACAAACGAAGGAAGAGTAGAAATATATTACAATAATGCTTGGGGTACAGTGTGTGATGACTCATGGGATGCAGATGATGCGGCAGTGGTTTGTCGTCAACTTGGGCTTCCATCCAGCGGTGCAGAAGCTGTAACTGATGCCGGCTTTGGAGAGGGAACAGGTGAATTATTGCTGGATGAAGTCAGCTGTTTAGGAACAGAGAGCAGATTGGATAGCTGCACTAATGATGGATTTGGAACTAGCAACTGTGCTCATAAGGAAGATGCAGGGGTCATTTGTAATTATGGTAAGTTTGACACAGATTCAACATAAAGTTAGAGCCAATAGATAGCTATAGATGACAGCAACAGCAGTGCGCTCCTAAAGAACAGTGCAATATCTACTTTACTAAGGTTGTTCTTAACCTGGGAATTATGGAAACTCTTGGATAACTACTAAATTGTTAATCTACAATGTATAGTATATAAAAGTATATATACAGAATGGCAAAGACTTGTTGAAATCATCTGCGAGGTCAAATTTGAGCAAAAATGCTCAGTTTTGGAGAAAATTCTTTTTTTTTTAAGTTTTGATTTTTTTTTACCCAAATTTTTTCTGTTAACATAACATAAAAATTCTTCAGTAAGTTATTTTTATTACTTTTTAACAACCTATATTTTTATAAATATCTTGGAAAAATTTTTTAATTCTTTTTAAATTTTGACTAACTTTGAGAAATGTTTGCCAAAAATGGTTGAAAAATGCTCAATTTTGCACAATTTTAGCAGTTATATGAGGCCCAAAAGTTTCTATAATTCCAGGGTTAAGATATAAAACCAACCTTAATTCCTTGCCGATATTGACTTTTACTTTGGGGCCAGATTGATTAAAAAAAATGAATGGCTTCCAAATCAAAAGCAATCAAGTTAGCCCAGTCGGTAAGGCGCTAGACTCAGGCTCGGGTGGGGGTATAGTACTTGGTACATGACCATATACGGGATTTGCCGCAAACATGGGTCACATTTTTGGCCTTTTGGTATATCAGTGCCCTCTATTTCTAGGCCAATTATGGTATATGGATGGGTCTATTTTCAATTTTTTTTTCCCTGAAAAATAGCCAAATTTTTCCTCACTGTAGCCAAAATTATAGAAATGTGTCCAAAATTTATAATTTCCATTAAATTCAGCCCAAACTTTGGACTTTTGGTATAGTGATGGGTCCTTTTTCTTGGAAAATTAGTATATGTATGGGTCCACTTTCAAATTCTAGTGACACATCTCTACTTGAGTGCCTTAAGCACTTGGTTACAGCAGCTGGTTGTTCAAATTTCAACCAGCCTAATGGCCGAGTGGTTGAGACACAGGTCTCATAAACCTGAGGTCCTAGGTTTGATTCCCAGATGAGATCACCTTTTCCACCTGTTATATTTATTATTTGTGCCGGCGAATCTGATGAAAAAGCATGTTTTATTAGAGCTTATTAGGTTGAATACAGTGTATATTTTGTAGGTCATATCTTTATTGTCTGCATCACACAATATTTTTGGTGTTATAGACCCCTTACAGATGTCACAATTTTAACACTTTATAAATCCGATGCAGGATAACACATTATTCTCTTATCTGGAGTTTTCACTTAACTGCAGTGCTTGGTCCCATCATAGACCTATATACCCCAAGGTTGAACTGTACTGAATTGTCACCAAAATGGTCTGTATCATCTTTATTATTCCCCATAAGTGCCAACCACACAAGAATCAACCACAGACGAATCAACCACACAAGAATCAACCACAGAGGAATACACCACAGAGGAGCTTACTACAGAGGAGCCTATAACAGGTAGAAATAGTCCATTCTTTTGCACAAATATATGATGTGATCTAGCTGTGAAAACCTTTCACATATTGCCATTTTTAATTTTTGAGTTTTGTAGACAAAAACATTAAGAACTCTTTAGAACTGATTTCAGGTAAGTTAACCCCCGAACACTACCTGTCGATCTAACATTCTCTCTGATTGGTCAATTACATGATATCTACATTTTAATCACCAATCAGAATGGAGCTTTGCAAATTATTCACCCCAATTTTTTTGTGTGGTGAAATTATTCTAACAATGTTGCTGCTTGGTCCAATTGATAAGGAAAACTTCTTTTCGACCAATAGGCAGTTAGTTCTCATGGGGTTAAACTAAATCACCAATCCAAGTTTCTGCTCACAAACATTTTTGAGTCACATCTGTGAAACTCTTCTTCAGCTGTTATCGGGGACGTTGGTTGACTGCTCATGTGACCCAGGGATTAGACTCGAATCATGTGATCTGATGAGTTCTTTTTAGAACTGTTTACATTTTGTTCCTGTGACTTCATCGTCAAAAGTTATGAGCATGCAAAGAAGGATTGGAAATAATAAAGAAATAGTTCAGAGTCTTACTCTCACTGATGAAAGACGGAGTGCCATCTGAAAATTATGTAAATGTATAGGAATAATTTTTTGTGGATCAATTTTATAAACACAGATGAACTGTTCTGAAAATCAATCAATCAACATATCAATCAATCAACATATCAATCAATCAATCAATCAGTCAGTCAATCATTCATTCATTCATTCATTCATTCATTCATTCATTCAGATTAATTCTGTTGAATTTCACAGATAACTCCACTCTATTTCTACCATATAATGAGCCTGGAACATACACCTATAATCTGAGATACTACAGTGATTGGTATGCTAGGTATTACCGTGAAGAATTTGTGTCCTATCCTATTTGGACACCATCTGGTTTCCCATTTGGGAGAGATTTCTTCAGTTACCTATATGTAAGTATAGTTTGCATAACATTTTCATGTTTTATGAAGGTTTTCCATCTTACCTCCTTACTCAAGCATCTGTATTCAAGTGCTCATGGATCTTCAATGCACTATAGTCTATCATCTTGTCTCAAGTTGAGAGTAATGCCATGTTGGATTTCACAGTGGAGATTCAAATGGCGCATGCTAACATATTCCCGCGGGGCATTGCCGACTTGTCCGTATACTGGTGACGCAACTGCGTAAACACTGATTCGAATCTGCCACCTGCGAAATCCAACATGGCATTACTCTCAACTTGAGAGTTAAGACAAAACATACTATAGTTTAATTCTGATGTCTGGGGAAGCAGAGAAGTTGATGATATGTCATAAAGAGGGAGGCTGCCAAGAAATCTTATGGGGGATTTGTCACTTACATTATTGGGTGGGAGGCTACCAAATTAGATTATTTAGAGGTACTTTACAACAATGAAGAATTTTCTAGCTGAAAAGAATGTTTTATTTTCATATCAGAACTACTGACAACTAACTTGACCTTAAATTGGTTTGATTTAGGGCATGTTTTACCAACAACAACAAAAATATTGAAAAAAGAACAAATAAACTTTGCATCTTGCATTTTCGTTATTTATTTGCATCTTACCGGCGTGTCCAGGATCTTTTCCTGCAGGGGGCTCAGCCCCTCTTTCAGAGTTATGCGGAGGGCTTAATGGCTAAAATCGCCAAAAAAAACTGATTTTACATGATTACCAAATGCTGAGGGTTTATCCTAATCCTCCTGATTCTTACTAATCTTGCTTTGTCCTGTTGACATATTCAGTTTACAGCTGATGGCCTGATAGTGTTCCAGAAAGATTACTCCTGGTGGAGACGTATCTATCCGTATCCGTTTGGAAGTGACTTGAGTTCCAATGATACAGAGGCTGTCGTAGCACCATTCTGGACAAAAACAGATTTTGAAAAGGGCCTAGGAAATGTCTATTTCAATGTGAGTTATAGGTTGTAATACAAATAAATTTAATTAACATTCATATTTGGTGAATCACAGAGGTCAAATGTTACCTTATTTTATTCTGATTTTTTTTAAAACTTTTGACATATTTGTTTACACATGCCCAAACTTACACTTAAAATTGATTATCTTTTCACTTTTACATGATACAAAGAAAAATGCAGAATAAATAATAAAGATTTAATAATGATACAAATGATGTTATTTGTATAAAGCTTTGCGAAACTGCTTCACTGAAGAAGAATATTTGATAGCAGATTCATTAGCTTTCCAAAACTTTGTTCCTGTATATGATGGACTTTTCACGAACTACTTTCTTGACTTGAGGAAGAAATTACAAGCGTCTCTCTCTGTCTAATGTTTATAGCATGAATATGAGAATGCTTTGTATGGTAACAACAAGTGATTTTCCAAGATTTTGCCAGTCAGCTGGATCAGGCAAGGGGGTGATTTCAACCATCATAGCTGTCGCTAAGAGCCTGGTGTGTTTTAATGCCAGGTTTGTATACAACTCTATGGGACTGGCATTTAGTAGTGTTAGACCTGTATACTCCAATTTTAGACTAGGACATCTTAGTTTATATTCTTGTGTGTATTCCCATTGTGTGTATTCCCATTGGTTCAAGATATGCCATATGAATTGATATACTCTTTGTTCCCATTGACTTTTTTGTCTTATTTCAGTATTACTACTCTTTCTGGTGTCAGTTTTGGTGGTGGAGTTGGTATGGCAATTGTGAAGAAGTATTTTCAGAAATTAACAGTCGCATCCAAGCTGCTGAAGATGGATTATATGCTGATTTTGAAGCTACATGGGCCTTGGTGGTGACATGGGAAGATATGCCTGAAGTAACATCAGCTGATAATGGCACTGAAAATGTAAGCATGTCAATCAATCAATCAATCAATCAATTAATCAATCAATCGGTTGATAAATTGATCACTAAATCAATATGTTAATTACACAAATTGATCAATAAATCAATATGATAATCAAACAATTTGATCAATAAATCAATACATTCAATCAAATTGATCAATCAATCAAGCAATTTATTACTTAATTAGTGGATTGATTGATCTACAATTGCTCAATTAATCACACACCTATTCAGTCTTAAGGCCCATTCAGTGATTTGCTCATCCTGGCGGTCGTAAAAATCATCCAAAAAACAAAATGACAATATTTGAATGACTTATCCTTCACTTTTAAGCAATTTATACACAATTTTTATTTTTTTACACTTGGATCACTGAATGGGACTTTATATCCAAATATTATTAAAAATTAAATGTCTGAGAAAACAAGATACATTGACAAAGAAAGTCAGCAGAGAGAAAAGGAATATTCTCAATATACTTTTCCTTTCAAAAATTGTTTTAGATATATCAAAGGAGTTATAAATCTGTTTTAAAGTATTAGATCTAAGAGAAATATTTTGTGTTAATCTTGTGTCTGGTTCTCTTCTAGACCAATACTTATCAAACTGTACTAGCCACAGACGGTCTACGCAGCTTTGTGTTTTTAATCTACAAAGACGGCGCTATGAAATGGCAAGCACTTGAAGGGGAAAATGTTGTTATTGGATATAATGACCCATTTGATTCCATGGAACCTAAGAATTTGCATAATGAATTGGTTGATAAATACAAACCTGATAAGGAAATGGGCAACATGGGAAGAAAAGGTATATAAAATTTTATAGAAAGAGTAAACAGTTAACCAATCCAAAGTGTTGTAATCAAAAAAAAAAAAAAGAAGGGAATGTGCCGGCATGGGAATCATACCCACAACCCTGGGTATGAGGCGGCGGGGCAGGGGAGGTAGAGTGCTTCCCTTGACAAAAATTTTGAGAGAAAAGTGTCACTTCTGATAAGAATTAAAGAGAAAATCAGGAAGTAAATTAAAGGAACAAAAAAGGGGAAATAAGACCGATTTCCACAAAATTCACCTTAATCATGGGCCAAAATAGTGTAATGTCATATTTTTCTAATAAAGTCCATTTATGCACCCGGGAATTTATTTGTTTTTGTCTTTGCCCCGAAATTTGTATTTTTCCCCGACCAAGAAAGCTGGCTACAATGGGGACATGTTTGATTTTTTCCTCCCTTGAAAACCAGAGGCCTTGAAAACTGGCCCCTGATATTCCACTGACTATGTTGCCCTGTATAGTGAGCCTGAAATAATAAACTTGGTATCAATCTTTCATGTTCAATTCAAGGTTACTGGTTATTCCGGTTAGATGACAATGATCCTAAAGATGTTGTCAACCCCAGCAAGTACTGTGAGGAATGGGCCTATGATCAGCCATCTTGGACAGCTAACATCTCTGTATATATTGTACTTAAAGTAATTTGGTATCAATTTCTCATGTTCAATTCAAGGTTACTGGTTATTCCGGTTAGATGACAATGATCCTAAAGATGTCAACCCCAGCAAGTACTGTGAGGAATGGGCCAATGATCAGCCATCTTGGACAGCTAACTTCTCTGATTGGATTCAACCATGTCCATGTTCAGTTGCACAAGCTCAAAGTGATAGCCGTTATACACCATGTGAA
Source organism: Amphiura filiformis (assembly GCF_039555335.1). Classification (NCBI taxonomy): domain Eukaryota; kingdom Metazoa; phylum Echinodermata; class Ophiuroidea; order Amphilepidida; family Amphiuridae; genus Amphiura; species Amphiura filiformis. Next base: position 44,943,924 of record NC_092640.1, on the reverse strand, counting down.
AGAATCTCGCTAACTCTGGGTGATTTTAATGAACCTGGTAAGAAATAAATGTTTTATTGTGGGCCACCAGCATAGCTGGAAGGGCCACTTAGCAATCTGTTGTATGTAACATTAATTTTTTATTTCTTCCATGGTCTCAGTTGTGCGTATAGTGTATACGAGCCTATAAACACACAGGCGATAAACAGTCATGCTGATTGGCTGATCAACGATCTTAAAAACAAGATGGTTGACCCATTGATTGTCAGCACATAGAAGGGAAGGAGTCCTTGCCACTTCTATGCGATCGCTGATCCCCAGCGCATACCTCACCATGGAAGAAATACAGGATTAACGTTGTGTGAGTTTGTCAAAAATGTTTATGCTTTTTAAAATGGCTCTCATTTTAAAATTAAAGGTTCCTGTCCATGATATGCTGATAATAATCTGCATGCACGGGGACATTCGTTTGTAGTGGAGTACATACAATACAGGTGACGTACAATATGTAGGCCAAGGCCCCCATCACAGAAAACTGGAGCACATTTACCATGTTCAGCACTCAATCTCCATGGAATGTGTCAAAACCAGTGTTGTGCTTTAATCATAATACCCCCTCTATCTCCCCTTTCCACAAAATACCACATGGTGGGTGCCTCCCCATCATATTGTCAAAAACTGACCACCAGAAATGTTGTCAAAATCACCATGGAATGCATGTACAAAACCCTCTCAGAGTGTTAATGCAGTTTACATGCTTACATCAATAATGTACACTACCAGATTCCGGTTGTGACTACCTGCAAAGGTACACCATCACCAAGATACTTTGCAGGTACAGTGCAGTATTAGGGGAGTGCCAGTGTAGTACCAGTGCACTACCACTGCTGGTGGATCGGTCCTGCAGTATGTAGGTATTCTTTGTGAAGCAGTCGGGTACCTTGTCGATGGTGTAACAGTGCAGGCGGCTGCAATATAGGAATCTGCTAGTGTACCCTGGAGGTTATCGAATTATTATTAATATATTGACCTTGTGTGATTCTTGTTTCAGCTGAAGATGATGTTGAGTGTTACCAGCAAAGATGGCCTACATGGATACCATCTCCAGGCTTATACTGGGGCTGGTGGAGGGACTTCTGGCAATTTTATCCACAGACCTATTATTATGCAGGTGCTCGTTGCACATATGATTCAGACGGAGCCCTTATTACAGGCTATGAGGATGTTTGGAGCAATAGCAATGCTCAGCTCTACCATGGTGCTTTTGGAGGTGTTTATTATTGGGCTCCATATGCCACTAAGAGAGACTGGTTAGGTAAGAGTAATTGCATGGTTAAATATTTATACTCTGATCAGTTGTAATGACAGGATTCATAACCAGTGGCGGCACCAGGAATTTTTTTCCAGGGGGCATAGGGGGCAAAGTGATTTCAGGGGGGCAAAAACTGGGAGGGCCAAGATAAATATTTGGGGTGGGCAAATTCCCCTGCCCCTCTCAAAAAAAAAAAAAATTGATTAAAAGCTATTTATCATAATGCAAACATCAGAAAATTGACTTTTTACAACATTTTCCTTATTTCACGAAGTATAAATGCACCAACCTGCCCCAAAAATGAATCAATCTTACGCGGCGTGAACGTGTGCGAAAGCACTGCGTGTAGACATGGGGTGCTATTATACACAATCAATGTACTCATATTGTTCTAACCACTTTTCTGATTGGCTGCTTTTATATAGGAGTGTATGAAAGAGTCTTGAAATATAATTAGCAACCTGAATGGGCATTTTGCTCCTAAACAGTCATTTTTTTTATTATCTTATTACAGATAAGGATGTTCTTGCTCGCTACTACTGCTGTAAGAAGTCTGATAAATGTGATTTGTATGAGACACACAGACCACCGCTTACATGTGATAGATACACACAAATTCAACCAGGTAGGATTTGAAGAAAGATTCTGTTCTTGTCTGCTTGTACTGTTCTGTTGAAATACAGTCCATGGCTGTTGTTATCAAGTCATAGGGATATTCCAGCTGAAATTCATACGCCTCCTGTGGAAGACGTGATCTTAACCCTAACCGCCTAAGGGCTTTTTGGCGACGGGAAGGGAAAGAATAAAGAGAGAAAAGAAAGAAAGAAGTTGTTTGCTCTGGGTGGGATTTGAACCCGAGACCTCTCGCATGCCAAGCACTCGGTCGGCGACACTTTGCCACGGGTCTTGGGCTTCGCTGGCCAGCGAAACCGTGCCTATATATCACTTAGGGCGATTGCGACATCGCACCATTCCCTGTGTAGAAGATTAATGTTATGTTTTCCATAGGTGGTGTGTGAATTTCAACTGGAAAGTGATGTTTTATAAATTTTGAAGGTGGACCACATCGACTTTATTTGGGCCTCCTGAAAATGTTGAATTTGCAATAAATTTCATCTTTGTGAGGGCGCTGTTCGAAATGTAAATGAGTTGTGACCTCAATTTTTTGGATATGCATTGTATTTATCCTATATATAGCATCAGTGATAACAAAAAATAATTAATCTGACAAAAAATGTGAATTTAGTGGGGCTAAACTTGCCAGTTTACAAAACATTACATTTTTTCTTGCATATTTAATGACCCCGTGACACAAAGCGCAATATTTTTTTTAATTTATTTTTTTCTTTTTTTCAAATTGGACATGCAGTTAGTGTGTATACTGAAGTTTCAGACATCTCTCTTTTTATAAAGAAGGCACAGATTCTCAAAGATGAAATTTATTTAAAGGGCAACTTTTTAGTCCAAATTTAGACCCCCCTACTCCAACTTTAAATGGCTGCCACAGAAAATCCATAAGAGCTACAGGCCTCAAATTTGCAGGTTTTTAATATTTTTACAGGTACAACATATGACTAAAATATAAAGCACATCTGAGGGGGTCAGGTGGGCGCCTCCTTGATTTCATATGGAGTGACCCATAGGCCAGTTTGTCACTTTTAAAACGGGATCTTTGTCTAATAAAATGCTTGTAACTTTTCTTCTTGAAGTCACATTGGATTCAATGTGGTGTCATAATGTGCAGGATTAGATAGTGCATCTATTATACAAATAAATTTACCCAAATATGGTTTAGTTTTAAAATTGGGATTTTTCTTCCAAGTGTAAGGATACTTTTTGGCGCAGTATATATGTATGCTGTTCTCACATGAAACAGATTTCCAATGTATGTTCTTGATGACATCTCTTACACTGGTCTTCAAGTCTTATGCTCAAACATATTGGATTTCTTTTGCTTGGAACATAAAATTATGAGCATGGTTCTGTTGAGCTTTGAATGATTCATTTCACCATAAATGTGATGCTCAATATATGAAGAGCTTTGTTTCAAAACCCCTTTACATCCACTTGCACAATTTTGAGAACACATCAAAAAATCATCAAAATAATCACTGATATAAGGTGTTTTTCAACAAAAGCAGTTTTTGGCAGGATGCTCATCCTACCCAAGCATCCCGCCAAAAACTGCTTTTTTGCAAAACCCCATATATCAGTGATTTTTTTTGCTGATTTTTAATGTGTTCTCAAAATGGGCAAGTGGATGTTAGGGGTTATTATGTACTGATATGGTATTAGGTACGTCTGATAGCTAGGTTTTAGGAGTTATATATTGCTGGTGGTCTCTGACATTCAAGAACTGATGTGGTTATCCCCCCCCATAAAAATATTATAGAACACCTTATATTGTAGAACAACTTTTTTGCTACTTAAAAGTTATTTCATTTTTTAGATGTCGCCCATAAGTGAAGAGAAATGAAACAACGCTTTCAAATCTGTGAACCATACATTCTAAAACATTTGATACAGTTGTAGCAATCATCCATTTGGCAATAAAAATATATTAAATTTGACATAATTTTATTATCTTTTTCCCCAGGTTTTTTCTTCGGTGATCCACATATTGTACTTCTTGATGGAGGTACATATAGTTTTAATGGTCATGGAGAGTTTATCTTGGTGATTGTAAAAGATATGGGCTATGAGTTACAAGGACGTACTGGGTTTGCTATGGTGAATGGGACTATACAAGAGTCTGGGGGAACTGTGTTTACTGCATTTGCTGCAAAACTGGGATTTACTACGGTAGGTATTATCAGGCCCTTGCAACTCCTATACCAGCGCAATACAAAAAGGTGTGGACAGTGTCGGCTTCCCTGTGTATTACCAGGCCCGCACCATTGATAAGGCAGGGCGCTGCCATTAATATTGTTAACATTTCATTTGTTTATGCTTCTTATATTCTTTCTTTTATAACTTTGACCATTGATACATGTACCTTAAATATTAGCTGTTAAGACTGATGTACCCGTTTGTTTGGTAATTTTCATGAAATATTGATTAATTGAAGAATTTGATATTAATCTCTGGGCGCCGTCATTAACACATGTCTGAAGAAAAATGCTGCTGCCACAGGAAGGCTATGGAAAAATTTACTTTCGATGGAGAGTGAGCATTATGCGGCATGGTAACCGCAAATATAATAAATCAACTGCATTCGTTTATGATAACTTTCGAAACTTCTTTTGTGATGACTTTCCAAGATTTTAAATTCAAGGTAGGCCTAGGCATATATTCGAAAGTAATTTGAGTTTGTTCGTTTGTCATGTTGTGTTGAATTTCGATAGGGAGGGTGGGGCATTATTAGCATGGTAACCGCAACCGCTATAATATCTCAACAATGGCGTAGATTTTTTTTTGACATTGGGGCCGGGGATAGGGATGAAAACATTTCTTGAAGTAGGCATATTAATAGTGAATCCGCATCTTTTGGCAACATTAACAATGGCGTAGATTTCTTTTGACATGGGGGGATGGGGTCCGTTTAAATCAATTTCTTGAAATAGGCCTACAGTGAAGCCAGCATCTTGGTGGCGACAGAATAATTTATGGCAAGCTAATTAGGCCTACTGGTGAATTATATTGTGCAAAAGTGGAACAAATTGCAAAAATTGGCACTTTTTTAGTTTGGCCAAAAATGAGGTTAATTTTGTCAGACACCTACATCTATTATACGTACATTACATGTGTCAACTTTGGGGTGATTGTATGGACCATGCACTTATCAAAATATTGGGGGAGGGGTTATCCCCCACCCCCACCGACTATGTAGGCCTAACTCAACTTTCTTGAAACCCAATGTTGCTATAGGCCTACTTGATGAAACAGAAACAAATATAAAAGAAAGAAAGAAAGAAAGAAAGAAACCCACATGCGTCAACATGGAGGTGATTCAGTAGACCATGCCCCTTATCAAATATTGAGGAATTTATTACTCACCTTGGGATTTATGCCTATGTAAAGAAAGAAGAAGGAAGGAAGGAAGGAAAAAGGAAGGAAGGAGGGAAGGGAAGAGGGAAGGAAAGAGGGAAAGAAAGAGGGAAAGAAAGAAGGAAAGAAAGAAAGAGAAACAACGGGAAAACGAAAAGAAAGAAAGGGAAAGACAAAGAAAAAATAGACAGAAAGAAAGAAAGAAGAGAGAGAAAGAAAGTGAACAAGCAAGAAAAAGAAAGAGAGAAATGGAACACAGGAAAGAGAGAGAGAGAAACTGAAAGAAAAAAGGGAAAGACAAAGGGTGTTTGGTACAAAAATTACGCAAAAGAATTTATGCCAAGGAAGTCGTTTGCAAAGTAGAGGCAACAAAATAATATAGGCCTACCACATCACTAATCGCGTAATAATTGAGCTGTTAAAAGCGATACCAATTGCCATGATTACCATTTCCATCGTTATACTAACCGCTCCCGTTTACTAACCGCTCCCGTTTACTCATCTAGCGGGGGCCCGCTAGTTATTTACTAAATGCAAACTATAGATGGCGCTGTTTATCCTAAATCATATTTCTTTATTTGCAAGGGGTAGGTGATTAATACTGCCATTAAAACAGCTGGAATATGTGAAACAAGCAACAAGGAAATAGTATAAACATATTTTATCAAACAATAAAAGGAATTATTTGTATTAAAAGCTTGAAAGAGTAATTTCCAGTAACTAAATAGCGCCACCAATTTTGTCATTAATAGATACATTTTATATCCGAAAAAGCTATACAAATGCTATAAAAGTGAATAATTTTGTAAAAGAAGGCAAATTAAAGTTGAGAATGACTCAAAAGCATCTGTATACATTAGGATGATATCACATTAAGCTGTTTAAGCCTAAAATGTGGTTGTACATGATGTTTTGTTTGAAAAAACTAATAAATGATCCCATCAAACAACCGTGTCTGGGAGACCAAATTTTGGCACATTTTTGGCCATTTCCCCACTATTACGGTTTGGGGAGGTGGAGAGTGAGTGAATGGGAAAGTAGGGGAGTGAATGTGTGAGTGAATTAAAGCATGAGTGAGGGAGGGAGGGATAGGAGGGGGAGGGAAGGATGAAGGAGGGAGGGACCAATCCAATACGGGTCGGTTTCGGTTGGGTTTTATTTGGTCAGGGATTATAAAAAACATGTCAGGCTTGTCTTTAGTTGGAACATATCACTTCTAACTTAATTCTCTTGTTTCTTGATTAGGTTGAATTCATATTGGATGAAGAACGTACAGAGTTTATAACAGTTGTGAATGGCACAGAAGTTGATATGACTATGCTCAAGGAAGGTGGTAAGTAAAGCTACTTGATTTAGAGAATAAAAGATAGGATTTTGTCTTGCCTATCCAATATCGTGTCATATAATAGATGGGCTGGTCAATATTTTGAGTAGTGGATGCCGGCACACATTTTGATATATAAAAATATTGGCCAACCTATCCATTATGACACGATATTGGATAGGCAAAAGACAAAACCCTATCTTTTATTCTCATTCTTATTCAGTTTAAATGTAATTTTGTGAGAAAAACTCCTTTTTTCAGAAATACTGAAAACCATAAAAAATCCCTTATTTGTATAACTTCAGTAACACCATCTCTTAGTTCATTTCTGACACAATTATCATATATTTCCCATAATGCACATTTCAGACCCGTACCTAAATGATGCGGACAGAAGTGTCACTATAGATTACACACCTCCTACTCACACCAGTAATGGCCGCATCGCTGCCCACTGGTCAACCACGTTGCCCGGCGATAATTTAACAAATGTAGACTTTGCTGTATCGGCCGCTGTTAAGTTGGCCATGCTGGATATCATCGTGGAAGTCCCACCAGAGATTAGGGAGATGAAATTCACCAGAGGACTTATGGGTAAGATATTTTGATTTGCACAGGGCTTACAGACTGTATCAACATTATGGTTACCCAGTCATTTCCTTTGATTATGGGCAAGACTGACACATCAAAATGCAACATAAGATGCACCTAATTGGTAGATTAATGTTATGAAAGGTCATTAAACTATTCCTTTTGGTCATTTGATGAGTGTGCAATGTTGCATTCGAAAAAAGCAGCTTCACTAGACATCAAATTGGATGGGTACGGGTATTAATACTTTTGATACAGCCTGTATAAAATGGCAGTGTCTTTATGAAAGATATGTTTGGTATCGTCATTTGGGCCATAAAGGTCACAGGTGCTTATGAGATACACAGGAGTTTGGCGAGTCTGTCAGTGACTTAAGGTGGTGTTTCGGGAAATCATGAATTCCAACATTTTTGCAAATATCTCCAAAACCTTTCATGATACAATCTCAAGTGAGTTTGTACATATGTAGGGATATGTTGGCCATGTTATGAAGGTAATAAAACCATTGCCATGGTAACCAAGCAGTCGCTGTTGGCTTCTGACCAATCACATTGAAAGTTGTTTTTCGCAAATCACTTCATTTGTCCCAATAAAAGTATACTCACATGTTGAGTCATGTTCCTGCGCACCTCCACTGATTTTCCCATAAAAAATCCCAGTGGAATTCTCCGGGGTCAAGTGAAATTTTTGTTTTTTGGCCACTGATTCCATATTACTTACAAACTTTTTACAGGAAAATCAGCAGAGGTCATTTGTGATGTTCTTTAACGATTTGACACCATTTCCGAATTTATTTGGACATGTGCAATTTCAACCGTATGAGGGCAGTATCCAGGTCTGAAATTTATTGGTCCCTGGAGAGCTAAAATCAGAGGAGGTAGGGTGCTGAAAACGCTGCCGAAAATTTTTAAAAATTATTATCTTCTTCTGTTTGCATTTAAAACCACCTTAAGAAATAGAAGAAACACATCTTTCAAATTTAGTGAATTTAAGTTAATTACTTATAACTGGACTATACAATCAATCGCATTAGTTATAATTTTTAATATCTTTTGTGTTTATATTGATAAGGTGTATACAGTGGAAGTGACACAGATGACTTTATGTTTCCTGATGGAACTATGCTAGAACCAGCTGGCGACACACCTACTGAAAGAGAACTATTTAATTATGGAAAGTCGTGTAAGTTAAAAAAAAAACAAGACTTAGCAAGGAGTGATAATGGGATAATCATATATATGCCCCAAATATTGTTGAGTTGATGACTCCATTGAATTGGCTGTATCCATACAGGAAATTAAGGGCCAAAACCCTCAGTTAGGGCATTAGACAGTATAGAAACACTAATATGTGACATGATCTGGTCCATGGAGGCCAAAGGAGGCATTTTGAAAATTGAGTTACTAGAATTATTACCTTATACAAACATAATAATAGGCTATAATGTACTGAAAACACCAAAGGTCTAGCATACTTGGTTCTAAAGTTATGAAGTTTTTTGATGTCTGTTTTCTTATGTATTTTATTGTTTTTTACTCCATATTTTTGCCTGTTAAATATCAATTTGCTATAAAATTTGTATTATATATCGCAAATTTAAAAAAATCAAAATTAGTTTATATCAGAAGGACATTCTTCATATTCAGAATGCAATTGAATATGTCTGATGTGCTCTCATGTCCCAGAAAAAATACTGTCCAAACATTCATACCCCAGCCCTTAACAATTGGTTTCATAAATATTTTTTGCCTACTGCAGGGAGAACCACGCCCGAAACGTCCTTATTCGGATACTCACAAGAAGATGACTGGAACACATACAACAATGTGAACTTTGTCCCCAAATTCCTTGATGAACTTCTTGAGCAATATGATGGCACTTGGTTTTTACAAGAAGTGTATGACGTCTGTGGGATGGAGAATCAGGAGTGCTTGTTTGATTCTCTAGCAACTAACAGCACAGAGATAGGAGCCAATACAGCAACGACAGATCAAATGTTTCAAGAAATGGTGGACAATTTAAGTGAGTAAACTTTGGTAGTATATTTTGTAAAATAAAAACAATGGTCTTCCACCTACAGAAAAGAAGTAATATACACTTCATTTGGCACAGAGAACGAGTGAGAGAGATAATGCAAATGAGATGATCAATAGTACTTTTTTCCTTGGAGGCTGTGCACCTCAAGAAAAAAGTACTATTGATCTCACCTCAGGCCCATAGTTTTAACCAGAGTCTCATGGCCGTATATATTTGATTGCTATTAATAGTAGAATGTCTTCCTCCTTTCAAGTCAGATAAAACATAGTATGCTGATATTTCATGCATCTTTCTTTTTCTCTGTCTTATTTCAACCATACATTACTGCTGTATGGAAGACAAAGAATACTATGATACTTTCTTTCATCTGGAGTTTGGTAGTGATGTCAGTGCATATTTTTCTGGTGAACCCACTTACCGCACAACAATGTAAAAGCACCGGTGTCGCTACTAAACTCAAGGTGAAACAAAGTATAGTTCCCATGCATTAAGCCATTCCAGTTAAAATCCTTATTCCCCCTATGAAAGACGTGACCTTAATCTCCCACACAATGGGTGTAGATTTTAAATGGAGTCACCCATTCAGGTAACCCCATTTGAAATTCACACTCCCTGTGTGGAAGATTAAGGTCATGTCTTCCATAAGGGATGTATGGATTTCAACTGGAATAGCCCATTACATGTTGTATTGGCAATAAGTAACATGATTTTTCATTTGCTTCTTTCAGACAACTTCCCACCAAACATCAGTGCCATTACTGAGACCAGCAACACAGATTCCCTGCAAGATAATGGCCTCCTTTATCTTATTATGGATACCAGCTATACATATCAGATAGATGCTGGTGATCCTAATGGAGATGAGTTTATGTACTCTCTTCCTTATGATGGTCTAGGAGCTACTATTAGTGATAGTAAGTCTGTTTTCTCAAGTAGTGGATACCAGCTATACATATCAGATAGATGCTGGTGATCCTAATGGAGATGATATTATGTACTCTCTTCCTTATGATGGTCTAGGAGCTACTATTAGTGACAGTAAGTCTGTTTTCTCAAGTAGTGGATACTAGCTATACATATCAGATAGATGCTGATGATCCTAATGGAGATGAGATTATGTACTCTCTTCCTTATGATGGTCTAGGAGCTACTATTAGTGATAGTAAGTCTGTTTTCTCAAGTAGTGGATACCAGCTATACATACCAGATAGATGCTGGTGATCCTAATGGAGATGAGTTTATGTACTCTCTTCCTTATGATGGTCTAGGAGCTACTATTAGTGATAGTAAGTCTGTTTTCTCAAGTAGTGGATACCAGCTATACATATCAGATAGATGCTGGTGATCCTAATGGAGATGATATTATGTACTCTCTTCCTTATGATGGTCTAGGAGCTACTATTAGTGATAGTAAGTCTGTTTTCTCAAGTAGTGGATACCAGCTATACATACCAGATAGATGCTGGTGATCCTAATGGAGATGAGATTATGTACTCTCTTCCTTATGATGGTCTAGGAGCTACTATTAGTGATAGTAAGTCTGTTTTCTCAAGTAGTGGATACCAGCTATACATATCAGATAGATGCTGGTGATCCTAATGGAGATGAGTTTATGTACTCTCTTCCTTATGATGGTCTAGGAGCTACTATTAGTGACAGTAAGTCTGCTTTCTCAAGTAGTGGATACCAGCTATACATACCAGATAGATGCTGATGATCCTAATGGAGATGAGATTATGTACTCTCTTCCTTATGATGGTCTAGGAGCTACTATTAGTGACAGTAAGTCTGTTTTCTCAAGTAGTGGATACCAGCTATACATACCAGATAGATGCTGGTGATCCTAATGGAGATGATATTATGTACTCTCTTCCTTATGATGGTCTAGGAGCTACTATTAGTGACAGTAAGTCTGCTTTCTCAAGTAGTGGATACCAGCTATACATATCAGATAGATGCTGGTGATCCTAATGGAGATGAGTTTATGTACTCTCTTCCTTATGATGGTCTAGGAGCTACTATTAGTGATAGTAAGTCTGTTTTCTCAAGTAGTGGATACCAGCTATACATACCAGATAGATGCTGGTGATCCTAATGGAGATGAGTTTATGTACTCTCTTCCTTATGATGGTCTAGGAGCTACTATTAGTGATAGTAAGTCTGTTTTCTCAAGTAGTGGATACCAGCTATACATATCAGATAGATGCTGGTGATCCTAATGGAGATGAGATTATGTACTCTCTTCCTTATGATGGGCTAGGAGCTACTATTAGTGACAGTAAGTCTGTTTTCTCAAGTAGTGGATACCAGCTATACATATCAGATAGATGCTGGTGATCCTAATGGAGATGAGTTTATGTACTCTCTTCCTTATGATGGTCTAGGAGCTACTATTAGTGATAGTAAGTCTGTTTTCTCAAGTAGTGGATACCAGCTATACATATCAGATAGATGCTGGTGATCCTAATGGAGATGAGATTATGTACTCTCTTCCTTATGATGGTCTAGGAGCTACTATTAGTGATAGTAAGTCTGTTTTCTCAAGTAGTGGATACCAGCTATACATATCAGATAGATGCTGGTGATCCTAATGGAGATGATATTATGTACTCTCTTCCTTATGATGGTCTAGGAGCTACTATTAGTGATAGTAAGTCTGTTTTCTCAAGTAGTGGATACCAGCTATACATATCAGATAGATGCTGGTGATCCTAATGGAGATGATATTATGTACTCTCTTCCTTATGATGGTCTAGGAGCTACTATTAGTGATAGTAAGTCTGTTTTCTCAAGTAGTGGATACCAGCTATACATATCAGATAGATGCTGGTGATTCTAATGGAGATGATATTATGTACTCTCTTCCTTATGATGGTCTAGGAGCTACTATTAGTGACAGTAAGTCTGTTTTCTCAAGTAGTGGATACCAGCTATACATATCAGATAGATGCTGGTGATTCTAATGGAGATGATATTATGTACTCTCTTCCTTATGATGGTCTAGGAGCTACTATTAGTGACAGTAAGTCTGTTTTCTCAAGTAGTGGATACTAGCTATACATATCAGATAGATGCTGATGATCCTAATGGAGATGAGATTATGTACTCTCTTCCTTATGATGGTCTAGGAGCTACTATTAGTGACAGTAAGTCTGTTTTCTCAAGTAGTGGATACCAGCTATACATATCAGATAGATGCTGGTGATTCTAATGGAGATGATATTATGTACTCTCTTCCTTATGATGGTCTAGGAGCTACTATTAGTGACAGTAAGTCTGTTTTCTCAAGTAGTGGATACCAGCTATACATATCAGATAGATGCTGGTGATTCTAATGGAGATGAGTTTATGTACTCTCTTCCTTATGATGGTCTAGGAGCTACTATTAGTGACAGTAAGTCTGTTTTCTCAAGTAGTGGATACCAGCTATACATACCAGATAGATGCTGATGATCCTAATGGAGATGAGATTATGTACTCTCTTCCTTATGATGGTCTAGGAGCTACTATTAGTGATAGTAAGTCTGTTTTCTCAAGTAGTGGATACCAGCTATACATATCAGATAGATGCTGGTGATCCTAATGGAGATGATATTATGTACTCTCTTCCTTATGATGGTCTAGGAGCTACTATTAGTGATAGTAAGTCTGTTTTCTCAAGTAGTGGATACCAGCTATACATATCAGATAGATGCTGGTGATCCTAATGGAGATGATATTATGTACTCTCTTCCTTATGATGGTCTAGGAGCTACTATTAGTGATAGTAAGTCTGTTTTCTCAAGTAGTGGATACCAGCTATACATATCAGATAGATGCTGGTGATTCTAATGGAGATGATATTATGTACTCTCTTCCTTATGATGGTCTAGGAGCTACTATTAGTGACAGTAAGTCTGTTTTCTCAAGTAGTGGATACCAGCTATACATATCAGATAGATGCTGGTGATTCTAATGGAGATGATATTATGTACTCTCTTCCTTATGATGGTCTAGGAGCTACTATTAGTGACAGTAAGTCTGTTTTCTCAAGTAGTGGATACCAGCTATACATACCAGATAGATGCTGATGATCCTAATGGAGATGAGATTATGTACTCTCTTCCTTATGATGGTCTAGGAGCTACTATTAGTGACAGTAAGTCTGTTTTCTCAAGTAGTGGATACCAGCTATACATACCAGATAGATGCTGGTGATCCTAATGGAGATGATATTATGTACTCTCTTCCTTATGATGGTCTAAGAGCTACTATTAGTGACAGTAAGTCTGTTTTCTCAAGTAGTGGATACTAGCTATACATATCAGATAGATGCTGATGATCCTAATGGAGATGAGATTATGTACTCTCTTCCTTATGATGGTCTAGGAGCTACTATTAGTGACAGTAAGTCTGTTTTCTCAAGTAGTGGATACTAGCTATACATATCAGATAGATGCTGATGATCCTAATGGAGATGAGATTATGTACTCTCTTCCTTATGATGGGCTAGGAGCTACTATTAGTGACAGTAAGTCTGTTTTCTCAAGTAGTGGATACCAGCTATACATATCAGATAGATGCTGATGATTCTAATGGAGATGAGATTATGTACTCTCTTCCTTATGATGGGCTAGGAGCTACTATTAGTGACAGTAAGTCTGTTTTCTCAAGTAGTGGATACCAGCTATACATATCAGATAGATGCTGATGATTCTAATGGAGATGAGATTATGTACTCTCTTCCTTATGATGGTCTAGGAGCTACTATTAGTGACAGTAAGTCTGTTTTCTCAAGTAGTGGATACCAGCTATACATATCAGATAGATGCTGGTGATCCTAATGGAGATGAGATTATGTACTCTCTTCCTTATGATGGTCTAGGAGCTACTATTAGTGACAGTAAGTCTGTTTTCTCAAGTAGTGGATACTAGCTATACATATCAGATAGATGCTGATGATCCTAATGGAGATGAGATTATGTACTCTCTTCCTTATGATGGTCTAGGAGCTACTATTAGTGACAGTAAGTCTGTTTTCTCAAGTAGTGGATACTAGCTATACATATCAGATAGATGCTGATGATCCTAATGGAGATGAGATTATGTACTCTCTTCCTTATGATGGGCTAGGAGCTACTATTAGTGACAGTAAGTCTGTTTTCTCAAGTAGTGGATACCAGCTATACATATCAGATAGATGCTGATGATTCTAATGGAGATGAGATTATGTACTCTCTTCCTTATGATGGGCTAGGAGCTACTATTAGTGACAGTAAGTCTGTTTTCTCAAGTAGTGGATACCAGCTATACATATCAGATAGATGCTGATGATTCTAATGGAGATGAGATTATGTACTCTCTTCCTTATGATGGGCTAGGAGCTACTATTAGTGACAGTAAGTCTGTTTTCTCAAGTAGTGGATACCAGCTATACATACCAGATAGATGCTGGTGATCCTAATGGAGATGATATTATGTACTCTCTTCCTTATGATGGGCTAGGAGCTACTATTAGTGACAGTAAGTCTGTTTTTTCAAGTCGTGGATACCAGCTATACATATCAGATAGATGCTGATGATCCTAATGGAGATGATATTATGTACTCTCTTCCTTATGATGGGCTAGGAGCTACTATTAGTGACAGTAAGTCTGTTTTCTCAAGTAGTGGATACCAGCTATACATATCAGATAGATGCTGATGATCCTAATGGAGATGATATTATGTACTCTCTTCCTTATGATGGGCTAGGAGCTACTATTAGTGACAGTAAGTCTGTTTTCTCAAGTAGTGGATACCAGCTATACATATCAGATAGATGCTGATGATCCTAATGGAGATGATATTATGTACTCTCTTCCTTATGATGGGCTAGGAGCTACTATTAGTGACAGTAAGTCTGTTTTCTCAAGTAGTGGATACCAGCTATACATATCAGATAGATGCTGGTGATTCTAATGGAGATGAGATTATGTACTCTCTTCCTTATGATGGGCTAGGAGCTACTATTAGTGACAGTAAGTCTGTTTTCTCAAGTAGTGGATACCAGCTATACATATCAGATAGATGCTGGTGATTCTAATGGAGATGAGATTATGTACTCTCTTCCTTATGATGGGCTAGGAGCTACTATTAGTGACAGTAAGTCTGTTTTCTCAAGTAGTGGATACCAGCTATACATATCAGATAGATGCTGATGATCCTAATGGAGATGATATTATGTACTCTCTTCCTTATGATGGGCTAGGAGCTACTATTAGTGACAGTAAGTCTGTTTTCTCAAGTAGTGGATACCAGCTATACATATCAGATAGATGCTGGTGATTCTAATGGAGATGAGATTATGTACTCTCTTCCTTATGATGGGCTAGGAGCTACTATTAGTGACAGTAAGTCTGTTTTCTCAAGTAGTGGATACCAGCTATACATATCAGATAGATGCTGGTGATTCTAATGGAGATGAGATTATGTACTCTCTTCCTTATGATGGGCTAGGAGCTACTATTAGTGACAGTAAGTCTGTTTTCTCAAGTAGTGGATACCAGCTATACATACCAGATAGATGCTGGTGATCCTAATGGAGATGATATTATGTACTCTCTTCCTTATGATGGGCTAGGAGCTACTATTAGTGACAGTAAGTCTGTTTTCTCAAGTAGTGGATACCAGCTATACATACCAGATAGATGCTGGTGATCCTAATGGAGATGATATTATGTACTCTCTTCCTTATGATGGGCTAGGAGCTACTATTAGTGACAGTAAGTCTGTTTTCTCAAGTAGTGGATACCAGCTATACATATCAGATAGATGCTGGTGATCCTAATGGAGATGACATTATGTACTCTCTTCCTTATGATGGTCTAGGAGCTACTATTAGTGACAGTAAGTCTGTTTTCTCAAGTAGTGGATGCCAGCTATACATATCAGATAGATGCTGGTGATCCTAATGGAGATGAGATTATGTACTCTCTTCCTTATGATGGGCTAGGAGCTACTATTAGTGACAGTAAGTCTGTTTTCTCAAGTAGTGGATGCCAGCTATACATATCAGATAGATGCTGGTGATTCTAATGGAGATGAGATTATGTACTCTCTTCCTTATGATGGTCTAGGAGCTACTATTAGTGATAGTAAGTCTGTTTTCTCAAGTAGTGGATACCAGCTATACATATCAGATAGATGCTGATGATCCTAATGGAGATGTGATTATGTACTCTCTTCCTTATGATGGCCTAGGAGCTACTATTAGTGATAGTAAGTCTGTTTTCTCAAGTAGTGGATACCAGCTATACATATCAGATAGATGCTGGTGATCCTAATGGAGATGAGATTATGTACTCTCTTCCTTATGATGGCCTAGGAGCTACTATTAGTGATAGTAAGTCTGTTTTCTCAAGTAGTGGATACCAGCTATACATACCAGATAGATGCTGGTGATCCTAATGGAGATGAGATTATGTACTCTCTTCCTTATGATGGCCTAGGAGCTACTATTAGTGATAGTAAGTCTGTTTTCTCAAGTAGTGGATACCAGCTATACATATCAGATAGATGCTGGTGATTCTAATGGAGATGAGATTATGTACTCTCTTCCTTATGATGGTCTAGGATCTACTATTAGTGACAGTAAGTCTGTTTTCTCAAGTAGTGGATACCAGCTATACATATCAGATAGATGCTGGTGATCCTAATGGAGATGAGATTATGTACTCTCTTCCTTATGATGGTCTAGGAGCTACTATTAGTGATAGTAAGTATGTTTTTTCAAGTCGTGGATACCAGCTATACATATCAGATAGATGCTGGTGTTCCTAATGGAGATGACATTATGTACTCTCTTCCTTATGATGGCCTAGGAGCTACTATTAGTGATAGTAAGTCTGTTTTCTCAAGTAGTGGATACCAGCTATACATATCAGATAGATGCTGGTGATTCTAATGGAGATGAGATTATGTACTCTCTTCCTTATGATGGTCTAGGAGCTACTATTAGTGATAGTAAGTATGTTTTTTCAAGTCGTGGATACCAGCTATACATATCAGATAGATGCTGGTGTTCCTAATGGAGATGACATTATGTACTCTCTTCCTTATGATGGCCTAGGAGCTACTATTAGTGATAGTAAGTCTGTTTTCTCAAGTAGTGGATACCAGCTATACATATCAGATAGATGCTGGTGATTCTAATGGAGATGAGATTATGTACTCTCTTCCTTATGATGGTCTAGGATCTACTATTAGTGACAGTAAGTCTGTTTTCTCAAGTAGTGGATACCAGCTATACATATCAGATAGATGCTGGTGATCCTAATGGAGATGAGATTATGTACTCTCTTCCTTATGATGGTCTAGGAGCTACTATTAGTGACAGTAAGTATGTTTTCTCAAGTAGTGGATACCAGCTATACATATCAGATAGATGCTGGTGATCCTAATGGAGATGAGATTATGTACTCTCTTCCTTATGATGGGCTAGGAGCTACTATTAGTGACAGTAAGTCTGTTTTCTCAAGTAGTGGATGCCAGCTATACATATCAGATAGATGCTGGTGATTCTAATGGAGATGAGATTATGTACTCTCTTCCTTATGATGGTCTAGGAGCTACTATTAGTGATAGTAAGTCTGTTTTCTCAAGTAGTGGATACCAGCTATACATATCAGATAGATGCTGATGATCCTAATGGAGATGTGATTATGTACTCTCTTCCTTATGATGGCCTAGGAGCTACTATTAGTGATAGTAAGTCTGTTTTCTCAAGTAGTGGATACCAGCTATACATATCAGATAGATGCTGGTGATCCTAATGGAGATGAGATTATGTACTCTCTTCCTTATGATGGCCTAGGAGCTACTATTAGTGATAGTAAGTCTGTTTTCTCAAGTAGTGGATACCAGCTATACATACCAGATAGATGCTGGTGATCCTAATGGAGATGAGATTATGTACTCTCTTCCTTATGATGGCCTAGGAGCTACTATTAGTGATAGTAAGTCTGTTTTCTCAAGTAGTGGATACCAGCTATACATATCAGATAGATGCTGGTGATTCTAATGGAGATGAGATTATGTACTCTCTTCCTTATGATGGTCTAGGATCTACTATTAGTGACAGTAAGTCTGTTTTCTCAAGTAGTGGATACCAGCTATACATATCAGATAGATGCTGGTGATCCTAATGGAGATGAGATTATGTACTCTCTTCCTTATGATGGTCTAGGAGCTACTATTAGTGATAGTAAGTATGTTTTTTCAAGTCGTGGATACCAGCTATACATATCAGATAGATGCTGGTGTTCCTAATGGAGATGACATTATGTACTCTCTTCCTTATGATGGCCTAGGAGCTACTATTAGTGATAGTAAGTCTGTTTTCTCAAGTAGTGGATACCAGCTATACATATCAGATAGATGCTGGTGATTCTAATGGAGATGAGATTATGTACTCTCTTCCTTATGATGGTCTAGGAGCTACTATTAGTGATAGTAAGTATGTTTTTTCAAGTCGTGGATACCAGCTATACATATCAGATAGATGCTGGTGTTCCTAATGGAGATGACATTATGTACTCTCTTCCTTATGATGGCCTAGGAGCTACTATTAGTGATAGTAAGTCTGTTTTCTCAAGTAGTGGATACCAGCTATACATATCAGATAGATGCTGGTGATTCTAATGGAGATGAGATTATGTACTCTCTTCCTTATGATGGTCTAGGATCTACTATTAGTGACAGTAAGTCTGTTTTCTCAAGTAGTGGATACCAGCTATACATATCAGATAGATGCTGGTGATCCTAATGGAGATGAGATTATGTACTCTCTTCCTTATGATGGTCTAGGAGCTACTATTAGTGACAGTAAGTATGTTTTCTCAAGTAGTGGATACCAGCTATACATATCAGATAGATGCTGGTGATCCTAATGGAGATGAGATTATGTACTCTCTTCCTTATGATGGTCTAGGAGCTACTATTAGTGACAGTAAGTCTGTTTTCTCAAGTAGTGGATACCAGCTATACATACCAGATAGATGCTAGTGATCCTAATGGAGATGAGATTATGTACTCTCTTCCTTATGATGGTCTAGGAGCTACTATTAGTGACAGTAAGTTTTTTACTCCCTTAGCTTAAAAAGACATAGATTTTTTGTAGAAAATATTTTGCTTATTATATTGATCACTCAACAACAAGCTTGAAGATTAGGCCTGGGAGATTAGGTCATTACTAATCACTGCCAGAGGATTTGCACACACATCACATTCTGATACTCCAAATCTTTAGAGAATTGCCACACACGTCGTTGCCATTCCTAATCTTGGGAGCCAATTGGCTATGCCATGATGCCAATATTCACATTTTAGAATCAGTGGTCGAGTTTTGAAGCAGCCCCTAAACAGGTCAAGTGTCAAATATCCAGAATTTTAACAACTTTTTTCTCTTCCAAATTTCAGCTGGTGAACTTGCACTGACTCCAACATCTACAGACAAAGTCAAGCTTAAGATCCTAGTTAGCGATGGCAGATCTAAAACATCCATCACGTTCAAATTGAAGCTGTGTTCATGTGTGAATGGTGGAGAATGTGAGTGGAATTCCACATCAGATAATGCTGCATTCTCAGTAAGTTAACAACAAACAGTTATATGTCAAAGTGTATAATGCGTAAGCATCTTCCCTTGTTTGTATGATTATATTAGGCTGGCGGGTAAGCATCATTAATTGATCTCGCATACACTGGTATGTAATGTGTTGTTTGTACTGTTTACCCTGATTGTTCATATCTATAAGTACCAGACTTGAGTCCTGTTTATCAGGGACAGTCTGTGTAGCTCATTGGTTACAGCGCTTGCCACATAAGCGAGAGGTCTAAGGTTCAATTCCCCGCACAGGCAGGTATGTCCAGAGTTTTTTCTCTGGTTTATCTACCTATGCATGTTATGTTTCCATTTGTAATTTCATGTTTAATTGTGGTAGTGTGCGATGTGTGATTCTTCTTTCCTCTGTATATTGATATATTAAGAATAACAATTAAGTATCATTAATTTGATCTTGTGCACTAGTTTGCAATTTGTGACTGTTTCTATGTCCCAGTGTATGATGCGTAAGCCTCTTCCCTTGTTTGTAATCATAGTTAAGTAAAATCAAATATACAATATACATACAAACAAACATATTGAAGCTGTGTTCATGTGAGACTGATGGAGAATGTGAATGGAATTTCACATCAGATAATGCTGCATTCTTTGTAAGTGAAACAAATAACCTCAAACAAACAAACAAACAAACAAATATACAACATACATACAAACACAAGTGGAAGCTGTGGTCATTTATGAATGGTGGACAATGTGAATGGAATGCCACATCACATACAAGATACATACAAACTAACAAAAGGATTTGAATATGCAAACATTGCTATATCTAATGTTAGTGGGCGTGAACAAAATAATGAACTCCGTTTGAATGCGTTTTGTGTTGCTATGGGTGACTTACACTTATCATTGATCTTGATAGTTATACAATTTCCTTTCTACTTTAAAAACAATTTATTTTCAGGTGGTGTCTTGTATCTGCACCCCTGGTTGGTTTGGCAATGATTGCTCTGTTGAGTTAGACAGCTGTACAGAAAACCCTTGTTATCCAGGAGTCCAATGTATAGACCTACCACCTCCTGAAGTGAAGCCAAAATGTGGAGGTTGTCCTTCCGGTCTTATGGGTGATGGATTTAAGTGTTTTGGTAAGTAGAAACTTCTTTGACTGTGGTGTTAACTTGGTATGGGAAAGAAGGGCAGTAACAAGTAACAAGAACCGAGAAAGATAACATCATCCAAAGCTACCACTCAACTTACCTGAGGTTGAATAAATGATCAAGCTTTACTTCCCTACATAGGACCAGGATCCTGTGACCAGCCTAACCTCTAATGGAACTTGCACACATCAAGATGTTCCAGCAGTGCAAGTCCTGCCCTGCAGATCCATGACAAAGGGTTTGCTTGGTATACTAAGGGGTGATGTCTTGGCATGTTGGTTTCAACACCTTATACCAACAGTTCCTGGTCTGCAAGAAGGGAGTAGGCACTACTGTAATGTGATTCCCTGATGTCAACAGTTGCTGCACTGGAGAGGGAGGGTTCCCGGGGACAAAGCGCTCAACCCACCACCGCCCGTCCCAAGTCAGGAGCAGTGCAGCAGAATGTTAGATTGATGGAAAAGGATTTATAATATGTCTACTTGGGCTTGATACAGCAAACAACAACTTGCTCCATCTGTACACATCCTTAAAAAACGGTGATTGCAAATCAAGCCAGGAAGCAGCCACTCCACGGCTATGAAATTTCACTCATACCTTCAAAGCAAGTCAGATGACTGGGACCATTTTTTTTCTGTTTGGCCATTTAACTAGAAAACTGCACTTTACTTTTTATTATTAATGCATTTATCTTATAAGTATGAGTTAAGGGCTGGGGTATGGACGTTTGGACAGTATTTATTTTGGGACATCAGAACACATCAGACATATCGAATTGCATTCTGAATACGAAGAATTGCATTCTGATATCAAATAATTTTCATTTTTGAAATTCGCAATTTAATACACATTTTATGGCAAATCATTAAAATTGATATTTTTGATATTTAACAGTACTTGAAGTAAACTTTATAAATCTGATGATTTACACTTAAAGTGTATGTAGGTGGGATGAAAAGCCGATGATCAATTGAAAATGTTGACCTTTCGTATTGAAGATATGGATTTTTTTTCCCAAAACACCAAAAAAAATAGGTCTTTTTGGGGAAAAAATCCATATCTTCAATATGAAAGGTCAAAATTTTCAATTGACCGTCGGCTTTTCCTCCCTGCTACATACACTTTAAGAATATATCATTAGATTTATATAATTTACCGAGGACTGTTATATATCAAAATGTGAAAAATATCAAATTTTTATAATTTGTCATAAAATTTGTATTATATTGTGATTTTCAAAAATGAAAATTATTTGATATCAGAAAGACATGCTTCAGTATTCAGAATGCAATTCGACAGGTCTGAGGTGCTCTCATGTCCTACAAAAAATACTGTCGAAACGCAATAAACGCTCATACGTTCATACCCCAGCCCTTAAGGAAGCCAATAATCACATTTATATTTTCATAGGTCTTGCAATTCTCGAGTTAAGTTTTGAGTGTTTTCCCTCCCAAAAAAATCATGCATGTTGTCAAATTAAGTCTATAATAATCATCAATTTGTATGTTTGTTATTTTGAATAGATTTTAACGAGTGTGCTGATGAGATTGCCAATGACTGTGACCAAATATGTACTAATACACTAGGCAGCTATGAGTGCTCATGCAGTGAAGGATATCAGCTGCATATTGACAACAAGGCTTGTTTTGGTATGTATCATAGTGATACGATCTGCTCCACGGGGGCCAAAGGAGGCATTTTTGAAAATTGAGTTACTATATTAATTATTACCTTCTACAAACATTAGGCTATCATATACTGAAAACAGCAAAGGTCTAGCATGCTTGGTTCTTAAGTTATGAGGTTTTGTGATGTGTATTTTCCTATGTATTTTATTGTTTTTTAGTCCATATTTTTACCTATATCTCAATTTCAAATTTGCCGCCTTTGGCCCCCATGGACCAGATCATGTCACATATGTGTAATTTTTAGGTTAAAACTCTTGAAGTTTGTTTTATTTTATTTTGACTGGGATAGAAGGTTAAGTGTTTCAAGGGAAACTTAAAATGGTCTTGATAGATAAATAAAATATTGAGATTGATAATGCATAACTTACCATCCACCAAATTGATCTCAAGCAAGGCACTGTTGTGGAGTGCAAATGAATGCAGCTACAACACATGGAGGAGAGAACCTTATAAAATACAGGCAGTGGTGTAGTCAGGACTTTGGCAGAGGGTGCAAACTGTGATAAAAATGGTCACAAATTGGCTAAGCAGTACAAAAAAGACTGAAGAATCTTAAATATCAGGGCATCCATCATCCCACAGGGAGGGAGGGGGCAAGAGGAAGCAACACTTCTCACAGGGGGCCGCTATCCCCCTTGGCTATGCCACTGAATACAGGGTGTATCTCAAAAAAAACATTTGACTAGAAGAAAAGGAACATTGAAATTATTTTTTTCATTGGTGGTGTGTAGCATGATGTCGGCCAAGTCAGGGTGTTTTTCTGTATGATTTAGAGCCTTTGTTTTAAAGTGACAGTAACCATACTAGATAGGGCATGACGAAAGTCACCTGGTCCAAGTTCTATACATTGAGCCATTTTTTAGATACACGCTTTATGACAGGATTATGGGATAAGGTCTAATTGGGCTGTTCCAGTTGCAATCCATACAGACATGGCCTTAATCGTACCACACAGGCAGTGCAAATTTCAAGTTATGAATGGGTGACTCTATTTGAAATGTACACCCCTGTGTGGGAGATTCAGGTCATGTCTTCCATAGGGGGTGGATGGATTTCAACTTGAATATCCTATCAGAATGCAGGGGGGGGGGGAAATGCAGTACCCATAGAGAACCCTGTGAGCTTGATGGCCATGGATAGACAACCTTGATCACTATGGGCACTGCAGGGGAATTGTGCGTGGGTCATAACAATGAGAGGAGATGCTACAACCACTATAGTTTGATCAGCTCGTAATTGCCAGGAATTGTTAGGCTTTTACCACTACGCCCAAAAGTAGACTCACATTAAGAGTGATATTGTTGACCTGCCTGGTCTATAATGTGTGTGTTAAATCAAGTAAAGACAAAGTATAGGACCTAAATAATAATTTGTGATACTTCTGGCGAGTTGTCACATGACATTTCTCTGAAATAAAATATATTGATATTAATCCGCGATGTTATAAGGCCCGTCGATTATTAGCTGAACAAACTATACAATGCATTATTTCCAAAGTCCTCCTTCTGACCTACAAAGCTCACCACAAACTGCCTCCTTGTTACATCTGATTTGCTTCAGCCACAACCGGTACGTCGACAACTACGGTCATCAACATCATCTCCTCAGTTTATTGAACTACATGTAAGAACCCATAGTATGTCATTTGCAGACAGATCTTTCTCACACCCTCCTCCAAGGAACCAACCCTTTCCAATAACAGTTTCTTCCCATGTGCATATAGGAACATGTTCACCCCACATAGAATTAATTCAGATTTGTTTCATATTTCTTTAGATATTGATGAGTGTCTTGACGGAGCCTGCAGTGATGATGACAACGCTGTCTGTATCAATACAGAGGGATCCTATGAATGCCCATGTAATGATGGATATGAAATACTGGATGGTTTTTGTGTGGGTAAGTCATGGAAAATAGTGAAAATATTGGTCACCAATATTTAAATGAAATAAGCATAAGTATATGAAGAGTAAATTAACTAATTATTTTTAACAATTGCATTTTTGTTTTGGTTTAGAAATAGTTAACTTTTTCAAAATATCCAGGAATTTCTGGAAATTCCCATAATATATTGCCTAAGATCATCATATCTCAAGAAGAAAACATGCTACAAACATGAAACAATATGTGTATTAGGGCTATTGTTGAGTGGAACTCAAGATTAAGATCCAACGTCGGCAAGTTGTCGACAAAGCAATACATCGATAAAGTCCAAATATTAAGTTCAGAGACTTATGCGTTGTTTATTTATATCAAAATATTACCATCAATTACACATATTCAAATCGGTAACACTACAAAATGAAGCCTATTAATCCACCATATCATTCTCATCGTATGCTCAATTATTACTTTTTTATATTTATATAGAAGTTATTTCATGGTAAATAATGCTGATCTGAAGCTTATTTCTAATATTTTTAATGACTAGTCCTTGTTGATAAATAATATATGCTTGTCGACAATTGGGAAAATTGCTTTGTTGACAAAATTGTCAACAACCACCTTGTCGACAACAGCCTTAATGTGTATGCTAAACATGCAGCCTCTGCATACTATACTGAGTTGTTCATAAACCATTTCACAAAAAATAAATGCTTTGAGGGACAATTTTAGGTAAATTTTCATATTTTTTCCCTCCATGTTCACTTGTCCTTCCCTATAATTCACCTCAACCTTACAGAAAAATGGGGCTTCCACTGATGCAACTAATGAAATGTTGCTTTTGTTTTTCAGACATTAACGAGTGTTTAGACCAAGAAAATTGTGCATACATAACAACAGAATGTGTAAACATTCCTGGGTCCTACTATTGTCAGTGTCCTAGTGGTACCTATGACATCGATGTTGACTGTGAAGGTAGGGTTCAATTCAATTATTCCTCCATTTATCATCTTGCAGGTACATATTGATATGCATGTATATGCTTTGGACAAAGCACATGATTCAACTATTATCATGCTTTCCATTTGTGTGTGAAAGAAAGATCTAATAATGCATCCAAAAAAGGTCTACCTAAATCAATCATTAATAAACCCCAAAATCATGACATCAATTCTTTTAAATTTATTTATAACATTTGGCAAAAAGCACAGGCAATACCCAATAGTGCTCAAAGAGCACTAAATTAAAGGGAAGCCCTACATACAAAGCGAACAAAAATAAACTGAAAAGCAAAAACAAGATAAAAAAGACAACTATTGGAGGGTTTTAACTGCAGCCCTGAAAGCGGACAAGGTGGGACAACAGACAACATTTTCTGGCAGCGCATTCCATAACATAGGACCAAGGTGGAAGAAACTTCTTTGACAAAGTGTGAGGCGGCTGAAAGGTGGGTAAAGAGCTCGGGAATGGTTACATCTTGAGTTGGAACGCGAATGAGGAGTGAATACATTAGGAGCAGATGAAAGGCCAGCAAGAATTTTGAACACATGGCGCACCGTAAAGGAGTCGCGACGGGCCTCAAGAGAGGGGAGGTTAGTTTGGGAAAGAAGGCTGTCATGATCCAGGTCCCAAGAATGTAATATGACCCGGCAGGCAAACCTCTGAACAGATTCCAGGCGGTTGGTTTGGGTTTTGGTGAGTGGGTGCCAGGTTGAGCTGCTGTACTCAAGAGCTGGACGGACCAGAGAAATGTACAAGGTGCGACGAAGATGTTGAGGAGCAAGGTGGAAGTTCCTATGTATCATGCCAATCATCCGACGAGCCTTCTTACAAAGGACATCAATGTGAGTGTTCCAATTTAATTTACTAGAAATGTGAATGCCAAGGAAGGTGATGTCTGTCACTCTATCAATGGGTTGGTTGTTAAGTTTTAAAAGAAGGTCCGGGTAGGGGTTGATTTTGGTGGAGATAATCATGGTTTTGGTTTTCTTAGCATTGGCTTGAAGTAGATTGCAAGAAAACCAAAGCGGAGATTTTGGTGATGTCCTCTTGAAAGTCGGCTAAGTCCTGGTGGTTGTTGATTGGCTTGTACAAAGTTGTGTCATCCGCATATAGAACTAATTTGCTACCTGCAGAAAATGGGATGAGAGATATGTTGTTGATAAAAAGCAAGAAAAGAAGGGGCCCCAGGACAGACCCTGGGGAACCCCAGAAACAACGGGAACAAGACGAGAGGAACACCCATGGGCGGCAACACACTGGTACCTGTCTGTAAGGTAAGAATTAACCCATGACAGCAGTTGACCAGATATGCCAAAAGCACTAAGTTTTTGAAGCAAAAGTCTGTGTGGCACTTTATCGAAGGCTTTCGCCAGATCGAAAAGTGCAACCACGACATCTTTGCGGGCTTCAATGGCATTGTGCCAGTCTCAGATGGCTGTAAGAAGGGCATCTGTGGTAGATGAATTTGGAAGGAATCCAAATTGCCTCTCAGTGAGCAGATTGAATTCTTGAAGGTGGGAGAGAATATGTTTATGAATAACTTTCTCTAAAATCTTGGAAATGATGGGCTGGAGAGAGATGGGACGGTAGTTTGTAATGGACTTTTTGTCCCCAGATTTGAAAATAGGAATGACACGGCAAATTTTCCAAGCAGAGGGGACCCTGCCAGAAGACAAGGAAAGATTGAAAATATAGGTCAGAATTGGGGAGTCGGTGATGGCGGTACCTTTAAGCATGGCACCGAAATACCATCAATACCAGCAGCAGAGGGCGATTTCGGAGAAGGATGAGATCAAACACGTCCTCAACTGTACAAACTACACTGGAAAGATTCCCAGGAGGATGGTAAATACTGGATGGAGTTTGAGAAATATCGACGTCGTCGGGATTAAAACATTCAGCAAAAAATTGACTGAAAAGATTGGTAATGTCTTGGGGATTATCAGCAATAACGTCATTGTATTGCATGGTATCAGGAATGGATGGGCGACCAGATAAGGACTTCACATATCCCCAAAAGCGCTTACTGGGAGAATCGCCATCAGCAAGGGAAGCAAGATAGGAATGTTTAGCTCGCTTAAGCAGGTTAGACACTCTATTTCTAAGGTACTTGTACTTTAAATAGATATCTTCCGCTTTGTGGATTTCCATTTCTTGAACAATTGATGTTTCTTTCTAATTAACTACGGAGGTCACCAGTTAGCCAAGGTGGATTTTGGCTTTACAGCGAATAGTTTTCTGGGGATACACTCAGTCATAGTTTGCATAAAAAAGTCATGAAAACATATCCAGGCACTTCAATGTCTAAGTTATGGTCTAACTGAAATGAAGACAACAATGAGTTAGCTTTCTCCCAGTCCGCATCAGAATATTTCCATACTGACCGGGGAATAGGTTTGGAGCTGTTTGGCTTGAAGTTAGCACTAAAATGTAATATGACATGGTGGCAGGACCCAATAGGAGGCAGATATTGAAGCTCACTAATTTGAGTATCATCATTACAATAAATATGATCAAGAATGGAAGGTTTACCATGTCCAAGCCATGTTGGTTGACAGACAAGTTGATCAAGGTTGTAACTAGCCTTCAAGTCGGCAAGCTCGTCAAACAAATAATGGGATTTGTCCAATAAATTAACATTGAAATCCCCATAAGAACCATTTTGGTTCCTGGAGGACACAGTTGGTTACACATGGATAGACTGATACTCAGTTGGGGAAGAGTATTTGTATGGCGATAAGGAGGGCGGTAATAAATACCAACCATAAGGTTTGAATTTTTAGATCTGCATTTCACCCATAGGATCTCACAAGAGGTAGTGCTAAGTTGAGGGCAAGGAGATGGGTCTAGCGACTTGTGAATAATAAGGCAAACACCACCCCCACGCTTACAACTACGATCATTTCTAAAAACACAATAATCAGAATTAATAAATGAACCTTAAAAGAAAATTTGAATTCAATAGAGGTTATTGCAGTTACGTTACTTGTTATGCATGGTCCCTGAATTCATCTGCCTTCAGCCATTTATTGTCCATGGGGACAAAATTTACCATGCTCTGGGATCTGTTATTTTAACATAAAAACTACCAATCTCTGAGTGCCCCTTTTAAAATGTATTTTTTTGTCGAAATTGGTAGTAATGTATCAGATAAATTGTTCCTGCACACAGATATCGATGAATGTCTAGGAGCAAATGACTGTCATAAAATGGCTACTTGTGAGAATCTATATGCCTCCTATGATTGTAACTGCAATGCAGGCTGGGAAGGGGATGGAACTGATTGCTATGATGTCAATGAGTGTGATTCAGGAGCAGCAGGATGTGACTATTATGCTGATTGTACCAATACAGAGGGCAGCTATATAAGTGTAGTTGTCAAGAAGGGTGGATGGGAAATGGAAAAAGTTGCATAGGTTAGTATTAAAATGAAATAAGAGTGAAGGGATGAAAATGCCATTTTGTAGCTGACTGTACTAATACAGAGGGCAGCTACAAGTGTAGTTGTCAAGATGGGTTTATGGGGGATGGAGAAACATGTACAGGTTAGTATGAAAATGAATTAAGAGGAAAGGGATGAAAGTGACATTTTGCAGATGATTGTACCAATACAGAGGGCAGCTATAAGTGTAGTTGTCAAGATTTGTTTATTGGTGATGGAGCAACATGTACAGGTTAGTATTAAAATGAAATAAGAGGAAAGGGATTAAAGTGACATTTTGTAGATGACTGTACTAATACAGAGGGCAGCTATAAGTGTAGTTGTCAAGATGGGTTTATGGGAAATGGAGCAACTTGTGCAGGTTATAGTTTGCAGGGAAATAACGGAAAGGAGGGAACAGAAGAGAAGTCAAATATTCAGGAAATTCGCAGAATACATTGCCTTTGATAAAGATCCGTCTAGGATTAAAAGCTACACAACCTTTTGTTGTGGATACGCAGTTCCCAACAGCTCATTTTAAAACTACAACCATATATACATCCAGTAAATCAACTTGAAACAAATTAATATCACCAAAAACCCAGGCTATATACTTAGTATAAGTTGTGACTTTTATCTGTGGTTTTTTGTTTCAGATATCAATGAATGTGAAATTCAAACTGATGACTGTGAACAAGTTTGTATGAATACAGAGTATGGATATGAGTGTGGCTGCAATGATGGATTTGAACTAAACGATGATAGTTTAACATGTGATGGTAAGTGCCATATATCAGGCAGCAAATGAACCTTAGGCTTAGGTTTGTTTTGTAGTGGCATTTGTGTCAGAGAAATTAGCCAATTTGAATTTTTTTGCCAAAAAATATTCAATCGCTGGGTGAATTGGGTGAGTAACTCTTTCAATATGTCATTATGTGTATAAGAATGATAATAATGAGGCTGATGATGATAATTACTCTCCACATGGCTCAATATTATTGTACAGCCCCTTACAGCAACTACTTTATTTTGTTCAAGGCCTTCAAAATAACTTATCTGCATATGGAATAAGTGCATGTTTCTAAAAGATGATGACAAAGATGATAACAAGGACTTCTATTTTATTTCTTATGCAGTTCAAGCAGGTAGAGATTGTGTTGATGATACCATTATCTGTGGACCATATGGCCAATGTGTACGCAGTAGTGATGGTACTACTGATGTGTGTGTATGCAATCAAGGAGCAGAACTCAGTGATGATGGAACATCATGTAATGGTAAGATGCATACATGCCCCCTCCACACACACCCCACCTACTGCTGATGAGTGTGTATGCAATCAAGGAGCAGAACTCAGTGATGATGGAACATCATGTAATGGTAAGATGCATACGTGCCCCCCTTCACACCCCCCATATACTACTGATGAGTGTGTATGCAATCAAGGAGCAGAACTCAGTGATGATGGAACATCATGTAATGGTAAGATGCATACATGCCCCCCTCCACACACACACCCCACACCCCCCCCACATACTGCTGATGTGTGTGTATGCAATCAAGGAGCAGAACTCAGAGTGTGTATGCAATCAAGGAGCACAACTCAATGATGATGGAACATCATATAATGGTAAGATGCACACATGCATGCACCCCAGCACTCATGAATACACAGACTAGCACACCCCAACTCTCTTGTACACATATTATCAATGTCAAACAGCATTAAAGTTGAACCTGTATTGTGTTACTCAATTGTGTAACGTAGATACACATTCCCAAAATCAATCGCCAAACCATTGACATACACTTCATATATACTGAGCCCAGAAAGTATCCGAACACTTAGGAAAAAAAAATCACAATTCTCATCCTGCACATTATGACACACAACATAAGGTAACTTAGCATATTTGCAAGTGTGTGCCACAGTTAAAAATAAAACATTAACATTCTTATTTGGGGATCAGGGATTGAGTTTTAAGGTGTGTGAGTGTGATAACACTCCATCGCAGACCTTAAATCAGCTGTCTGAGTGCGATTTATATATACCACACCTCAATTCCTATACATCTAATACCGAGTGCAATTTAATAGCACATTTGGTAGCCTGCATTAACATTTCCAGAAGTGTGATTTGTAGCATGCCTGTTATTTTCAAAACACACACACACTTCCACCTACACCTTAAGCAAGCGACTTAAATTGATTAGGTTGTCTCGGAGATTATCAAAATTCAAAACTTCATGCACTTTTCCCCCATTTTTTTCAAATCATTGTCAATGTTCAATTTCACTATAATGAGATTCAGAAACATGTCAAATTCAGCAGTATTGTCATAGACTTAGTTCATGTTTAGACGTGGGTTTTGTCCCAAAATATTTGTGAAGAAACCACCCTTTCTCCCCACTGTCTGCATCATCACTAACAATATTTACTTTGAGTATCACTGTATTGGTCTGTTTGGTTACCATGATACATATAGCAAAGAGTTAAGGAGTTTAGACTATCTTTGTCTTTACATTAAATTACACATGGATGTTTTACTATGGTCACACTGAGTTACACAAAATGCCGAAACTTGCAAGTTAAGTTTTTTTTACTTGGCGATGTTGGTGTATTTTCTTGTTAAATTTTTAAAAAAAGAGAATAAAAATCAAACTTCCTGCAATCCAACAAATGTAATGCACATGTAAATGTTTGAGGCAGTTTTGTGACAAACATTTAATTCAGGTAGCCTTACATGTTTTGGTACAAATAGCAAAAAACTTAACAGATAACAGAGCCCTTTCGATCACCCATATTTTACGATATGTTTACTTTTCAAGTGAATGCATAGTTTTGGTTTTATTATGGGTGTGTTGTGTTTTCACCTTGCATTTACCATTAATATTAAGTGGTGGTCATAATACCAAGAAAATCTTTTTGTTTTTAAGATATTGATGAGTGTGCAGCTGATGATAACAATGTTTGCGATGGGACATGCACCAATGATGAACCTGGGTATATCTGTAGCTGTGAAGAAGGCTATGAACTAGATAATGATGAGAGAACTTGTATAGGTGAGTATATGGGTGTTTAGACACCCAGACAGACAGACGTGCACCAATGAGGAACTAGGATATAGCTGTAGCTGTGAGGATGGCTATGAACTACAATCCCGGACAAAATTGTTGGAACACTTTGATATCATGGGTACATCAAGTCCCATTCTGATGTTTGACTGATGTTTAAGGGGGAGGGTTGTAGTTGTAGGTAAGGGTTCAAGCTACACATCAGAGACAGCAATCTTTTTTATTTTAAACAGTTCTACTTTACACAAGGGTTCCAACTACTTTTGACTGGGATTGTAGGTAATAATCAGAAAACTTGTAATAAGAAATAATAATACAAATGTTGGTTGCTTTTTTTAACCATCAGATATTGATGAATGCAGCCTGTCAAATGATTGCCATACAGCAGCGTCATGTACCAACACAGATGGATCATATACATGTAATTGTGATACAGGCTACACAGGAGATGGGACCATCTGTACAAGTAAGAAATCAAATAGTGTATGGGGGTGTTTGTGTGGGTGTTTGAACACATACATAAGAAAATTGTGTGTAACAGGCGATGCACAGAAACCATGGACATCCACAGTTTCTGGATAGTGTTGATAGATATACCACAGCATAAACCGGTTTTGGAAGATATAGGTAAAGCCATACTACGGGGGGAGTATGGGTTTCAAAATGATTAACCCTGACTAATTACATTTGAAAAATACTCCTCCTGTGGAAAATATTTCCAAACTCTTCCACAGAGGTAGTGTGGATTTTAAATGGATTAGCTCATTTGGGGGTGTCTTTACCTGTTCTGTATCAAACAACTTGCGATATGATATGTAAGGTGAGAACAACATTGCTTTAGTTAAAATAATACCTGTAGCTGCAGTTATCAAAATTGTAAATCGTTTTGTTTCACACTATCCTCAGATATTAATGAGTGTACTACCAATCCGAATCCATGTGCAGAAAATGCAGAATGTACTGACTTCCCTGGATCATATCAATGTGTCTGTAATACTGGTTACCAAGGAGATGGGTACAACATCTGTGTTGACATCGATGAATGCTATAATGCTGGCTGTGATGAGCAACAAGCTACATGTATTGATACATATGGATCCTATCTGTGTGAATGTAACCAGGGCTATGTTGGAGATGGTGCAACGTGTGAAGGTAGTTGAGAACAAATGAATGATCTTCATGAAACTTACAGTAGCTTATTCAGAGATTGTAGAATATTGTTACTATATTACAGTTGCTATTCAATCCTTGGCAATTACTAGGATACCGTAAACGTTCGCCTAATGGCGCACCTGGGCTCCTTTGCCTTGGAGTCAATTTCATGTACAAATAGAGACCTCCCTCCTCTAAAAATCCCAACAAGAACTAAGGGTATGTGCCCTTATTGGCTGGTGGGATTTTTATGGGAGGGCACTTTTAGTTTGTGTCTCCAATTCCAGTTATGTCAAGGGAGTCCATAGGGCCATTAGGCGAACGTTTACGGTATATCTGTATTTTCAGGTGGAAAATACTGGAAATGTCAGCAAAATAGTATAAAGTGAAAATACAGCCAGCGTAGCCTAACGCAGAGTACCATGGGCCTCATTGAAGAACAGAGGATACCTTGAAACATCCACTGAATGAGTAACACAGGCAAAAGAAGAAATAAAACAAACAAACAAACCATTAAATGTGTGTATAATTCTCAACAGTCAACATAATGAATATAAAAAGGTAGCAATCTGGATCAGCTTGTAATTCAAACAGAACTTTTTAAAATCAATCTGATTTTCCCAAATGCTAGCTTCCAGAGGAGAACTGTACTCTCTTGCTCTGATTAATGCATGCCCTGTTTAGCATGTAAAAGAACTTGTGTCATGCTAGTGTGATGCTATGAGAATTGGTTAGCTTATGAGGTCTTGATGTTTTATAGCTTTTCATGACCAGTAGCTACCAGTGACAATGTGACTCTGTCAGCCAATTGGAACCCCACTTCTGTGTTTAAGCTGTGTATGTGCTAAAAATGTAAACAAAGGTTGTTTTTCCCTGCAAGCAAGTTTGTTTCCTTGCAAGCAAGTTTGTTTTGCCCTGCAAGCAACTTCTGGTAAGTCTCAAAGAAAGATGTAATACAAATGCTGTTTTTCTCTGTATCCAGATATCAATGAATGTACAAGCTTCAACAACCCTGATGACTGTCCAGCAAACTCGCGCTGTATCAACATTGCTGGGTCATACAGATGTGCTTGTGACATAGGCTTTGAGCAGTCACTGGTTGTCAATGAGGAATTCACATGTCTTGGTAAGTGGTATAGAAAGTTTCAAACTTGTATAAGTATTCAGTTATATTGTCTATTAGTAGGACTGAAATGGGGTTGGTACATATATGTAAAAATTTCATTTTAAGTTAACTTTTTGAGAAATTAATAGTGTCAGAAACTAGATTTTAGACAAATGTAAATTAATGTTCACTTAGAATTATTTCCCTTTTTCAAGTACCCAGATAAAGAGGTTCTAAAAATATAGTATGCTATGTTTGTATGCAAATGTTAGGCCGGCTCTGTATAGGTTGTTGTCTTAGACTTCTGTGTAGTCTGCATTATTTATGGTGTTGAATTTAGGAAGGCCAGATGTGAAAAGGTTTGTTTTGTCAATTAATTTAGTAACTGCCTCAACATTTTTGTTACCACTGGCGAAACTAGAATTTCTTTTTAGGTTGTAGGGATATTGAATTTTAGGGGGAAAATAATTTGAAAATTGCCTAAAATTTGACAATTTGTGAAATTTTCAATTTTGTTGTTTTTACATTTTGGTCCACCCCAGGAGGCACATTTTTTTGTGTGTAACTTCTATTGCATACTCCCGCTCAAGTGGAATGGGAATTAAATATGGTCCGTATTTTATTAGGATTCCTTTACAATTCAATGCAATCTATTTGTGCTTCAGATGTTGATGAATGCAAGGAAGAGTATGATAACTGTCATGTGAATGCTGCATGTACTAACACTGATGGAGGGTTCACATGTGAATGCAACAGTGGTTTTGAAGGGGATGGAGTCACCTGTACAGGTATGTAATAGAGTTTGATAACTGTCATGTGAATGCTGTATGTACTAACACTGATGGAGGGTTCACATGTGAATGCAACAGTGGTTTTGAAGGGGATGGAGTCACCTGTACAGGTATGTAATAGAGTTTGATAACTGCCATATGAATGCTGCATGTACTAACACTGATGGAGGGTTCACATGTGAATGCAACAGTGGTTTTGAAGGGGATGGTGTTGCCTGTACAGGTATGTAATAGAGTTTGATAACTGCCATGTGAATGTGGCATGTGCTAATAAACACTGATGGAGGGTTCACAGGTGAATGCAACAGAGGTTTTGAAGGGGATGGGGTCGTCTATCATGTATGTAATAGAGTTTGATAACTGCCATGTGGATGCTACATGTACCCGGGTACATGTACTAACACTGATGGAGTGTTCACCTATGAATGTAACAGTGGTTTGGAAGGGGATGGGGTCATCTGTGCAGGTATGTAAATTTTGTAATAGGTAAAAAACTGCATGAAGGTTCATGTCAGCATATAGTAAAAGCCAGAGATTACTCCTGCGGCCTGAAATTTGCAAATGTCTTCAAAAGTGGCCAGATTTGGTGTCTAAATTGTGGTGTTGATATCATTGTAATAGCTACATCTATAACAACGTCTGTGTTAAAATCACTTAGAGGTATTCATGTTATCAACATTGGGATATTCCAGTTGAAATCCATACCCCCTGTGGAAGACATGACCTTAATCTTCCACACAGGGAGTGTTACCTTAATATGTGACTCCATTTCAAATCTACACCCCCTGTGTGGAAGATTAGGGTCATGTTTTTTGTATGGAGTGTAAATTGGAATAGCCCAATTTTGACAAGTGATTTTCCATTAACTCGCTGATTCCCTTTATCTTTCAGATATCAACGAATGTGCAACAAGTATTCCATGTTCCACATCAAGCTATGAGAAGTGTGAGGACCGGATTGGTGAATATAGATGTACCTGTCAGACAAACTACTATAGACGGGGAAGCAGTCAAAGTTGTCAAGGTTAGTTATCACACAAGTATTCCATGTTCCACATCAAGCTATGAGAAGTGTGAGAACCGGATTGGTGAATATAGATGTACCTGTCAGACAAACTCCTATAGACAGGGAAGCAGACAAACTTGTCAAGGTTAGTTATCACACAAGTATTCCATGTTCCACATCAAGCTATGAGAAGTGTGAGAACCGGATTGGTGAATATAGATGTACATGTCAGACAAACTACTATAGACAGGGAAGCAGTCAAAGTTGTCAAGGTTAGTTATCACACAAGTATTCCATGTTCCACATCAAGCTATGAGAAGTGTGAGAACCGAATTGGTGAATATAGATGTACCTGTCAGACAAACTACTATAGACAGGGAAGCAGACAAACTTGTCAAGGTTAGTTATCACACAAGTATTCCATGTTCCACAGCAAGCTATGAGAAGTGTGAGAACCGGATTGGTGAATATAGATGTACCTGTCAGACAAACTCCTATAGACAGGGAAGCAGACAAACTTGTCAAGGTTAGTTATCACACAAGTATTCCATGTTCCACATCAAGCTATGAGAAGTGTGAGAACCGGATTGGTGAATATAGATGTACCTGTCAGACAAACTACTATAGACAGGGAAGCAGTCAAACTTGTCAAGGTTAGTTATCACACAAGTATTCCATGTTCCACAGCAAGCTATGAGAAGTGTGAGGACCATATTGGTGAATATAGATGTACCTGTCAGACAAACTACTATAGACAGGGAAGCAGTCAAACTTGTCAAGGTTAGTTATCACACAAGTATTCCATGTTCCACAGCAAGCTATGAGAAGTGTGAGAACCAGGTTGGTGAATATAGATGTACCTGTCAGACAAACTACTATAGACAGGGAAGCAGTCAAACTTGTCAAGGTTAGTTAGCACACAAGTATTCCATGTTCCACATCAAACTATGAGAAGTGTGAGAACCGGATTGGTGAATATAGATGTACCTGTCAGACAAACTACTATAGACAGGGAAGCAGTCAAACTTGTCAAGGTTAGTTATCACACAAGTATTCCATGTTCCACATCAAGCTATGAGAAGTGTGAGAACCGGATTGGTGAATATAGATGTACCTGTCAGACAAACTACTATAGACAGGGAAGCAGTCAAACTTGTCAAGGTTAGTTATCACACAAGTATTCCATGTTCCACATCAAGCTATGAGAAGTGTGAGAACCAGATTGGTGAATATAGATGTACCTGTCAGACAAACTCCTATAGACAGGGAAGCAGTCAAACTTGTCAAGGTTAGTTATCACACAAGTATTCCATGTTCCACAGCAAGCTATGAGAAGTGTGAGGACCATATTGGTGAATATAGATGTACCTGTCAGACAAACTACTATAGACAGGGAAGCAGTCAAACTTGTCAAGGTTAGTTAGCACACAAGTATGCCATGTTCCACATCAAACTATGAGAAGTGTGAGAACCGGATTGGTGAATATAGATGTACCTGTCAGACAAACTACTATAGACAGGGAAGCAGTCAAACTTGTCAAGGTTAGTTATCACACAGGTATTCCATGTTCCACAGCAAGCTATGAGAAGTGTGAGAACCGGATTGGTGAATATAGATGTACCTGTCAGACAAACTACTATAGACAGGGAAGCAGACAAACTTGTCAAGGTTAGTTATCACACAAGTATTCCATGTTCCACAGCAAGCTATGAGAAGTGTGAGAACCGGATTGGTGAATATAGATGTACCTGTCAGACAAACTACTATAGACAGGGAAGCAGTCAAACTTGTCAAGGTTAGTTATCACACAAGTATTCCATGTTCCACAGCAAGCTATGAGAAGTGTGAGAACCGGATTGGTGAATATAGATGTACCTGTCAGACAAACTACTATAGACAGGGAAGCAGTCAAACTTGTCAAGGTTAGTTATCACACAAGTATTCCATGTTCCACATCAAGCTATGAGAAGTGTGAGAACCGGATTGGTGAATATAGATGTACCTGTCAGACAAACTACTATAGACAGGGAAGCAGTCAAAGTTGTCAAGGTTAGTTATCACACAAGTATTCCATGTTCCACATCAAGCTATGAGAAGTGTGAGGACCGGATTGGTGAATATAGATGTACCTGTCAGACAAACTCCTATAGACAGGGAAGCAGTCAAACTTGTCAAGGTTAGTTATCACACAAGTATTCCATGTTCCACAGCAAGCTATGAGAAGTGTGAGAACCGGATTGGTGAATATAGATGTACCTGTCAGACAAACTACTATAGACAGGGAAGCAGTCAAAGTTGTCAAGGTTAGTTATCACACAAGTATTCCATGTTCCACATCAAACTATGAGAAGTGTGAGAACCGGATTGGTGAATATAGATGTACATGTCAGACAAACTACTATAGACAGGGAAGCAGACAAACTTGTCAAAGTTAGTTATCACACAAGTATTCCATGTTCCACATCAAGCTATGAGAAGTGTGAGAACCGGATTGGTGAATATAGATGTACCTGTCAGACAAACTACTATAGACAGGTAAGCAGTCAAACTTGTCAAGGTTAGTTATCACACAAGTATTCCATGTTCAACATCAAGCTATGAGAAGTGTGAGAACCGGATTGGTGAATATAGATGTACCTGTCAGACAAACTACTATAGACAGGGAAGCAGTCAAACTTGTCAAGGTTATCACACAAGTATTCCATGTTCAACATCAAGCTATGAGAAGTGTGAGAACCGGATTGGTGAATATAGATGTACCTGTCAGACAAACTACTATAGACAGGGAAGCAGACAAACTTGTCAAGGTTATCACACAAGTATTCCATGTTCCACATCAAGCTATGAGAAGTGTGAGAACCGGATTGGTGAATATAGATGTACCTGTCAGACAAACTACTATAGACAGGGAAGCAGTCAAACTTGTCAAGGTTATCACACAAGTATTCCATGTTCAACATCAAGCTATGAGAAGTGTGAGAACCGGATTGGTGAATATAGATGTACCTGTCAGACAAACTACTATAGACAGGGAAGCAGTCAAACTTGTCAAGGTTAGTTATCACACAAGTATTCCATGTTCCATAGCAAGCTATGAGAAGTGTGAGAACCGGATTGGTGAATATAGATGTACCTGTCAGACAAACTCCTATAGACAGGGAAGCAGTCAAACTTGTCAAGGTTAGTTATCACACAAGTATTCCATGTTCCACATCAAGCTATGAGAAATGTGAGAACCGGATTGGTGAATATAGATGTACCTGTCAGACAAACTACTATAGACAGGGAAGCAGTCAAACTTGTCAAGGCATTATGTGTTTAAAATAATGACACTTGTAATTATCACAATTACCAGGCCATTGTGTGTATATCTCTATAACTGTACGCAAAAATGTTTATAATTATAGTTAGCTTGAGCCCATGTCTTCATTTAAAATGATATTGAAATAATATCAAATGTGACACGATTGGTCCATGGGGGCCAAAGGCGGCAAATTTGAAACTGAGATAAAGGTAAAAATATGGAGTAAAAAACAATAAAATACATAAGAAAATAGGCATCAAAAAACTTTATAACTTTAGAGTCAAGTATGCTATACCTTTGGTGT
Organism: Amphiura filiformis; assembly: GCF_039555335.1. Classification (NCBI taxonomy): domain Eukaryota; kingdom Metazoa; phylum Echinodermata; class Ophiuroidea; order Amphilepidida; family Amphiuridae; genus Amphiura; species Amphiura filiformis. The sequence continues at coordinate 44,904,228 of NC_092640.1, read as the reverse complement.
TTTCAGTGAATGATAGCCTATTGTATGTATAATGTAATAATTACAGTAACTTAATTTTCAAAAATGCCTCCTTTGGCCCCATGGACCAGATCGTGTCACAAATATTGAAACAATTGTTTAACCATTTATTGCATTTGGCATCAGTTATATTCTTGTATCAGTCTGATAATGATTTTATTTAAATGTAAATGTTGAAGTGTTGTTTGCATTTTTGTGGGTTTTTTTTTCAGCTTCATTAACTCGCTCATTGATAGCAGTGTTCAACTTGGTGAAGGGTTTCAATCCTGTGTGGCTCTTTGACACTGTCAACACAGAAGCTAATAGAGATGCATTGACTAAAGATGTAAGTATGCATGTTATAGTGAGGTTCAATTCCTGGGTATAATTTGGTTCACCTCAAGTTTGGTAGTGACGTATGTGCGCATTTCGTTCGCCACAGTATCAAATCGCGCGAGTCAAGTTAAACGTGCTGAGTGTACACACAGACGTACAGGGGCGGTTAGTTGGCACGCTAGCTGCGCAACAAAACTTGAGGTGAACCAAATTATAGTAGTTTTTAACTTGGTGAAGTGTTTCAACACAGAGACTAATAGAGACACATTGACAGAAGATGCAAGTGTGCATGGTATAGTGATCTAAAGGGTACAGGTTCAATTCCTGAGTAGTAGCAGTATTCAACTTGGTTAAGGGTTCTATTCCTGTCTGGTTGTTTGACACTGGCGACACTAAAACAGAGATGTATTGACAAAAAATGTAAGTATGAATGGTATAGTGATCTAAAGGTTAAAGGTTCAATTCCTGAATCATAGCAGGTGATACTTTTTTTATATATATGCCAGATTAATTACTGGTAACAGCTAATCAAGTCTTGAGCTAGCATACCTATAATGTTTTTTAAAGGTTCAACAATGATTTTAAATTGATAACATAACTAATTTTAGGATATTACTGTAAACAGTCAGAAGTACACAGAAAGGAAAAAACACATTGATTTGGGGAAACGAGAGCATGTTGTGGTAAGAGTGAAGAATGGAAAACTGATAAACAAAAAACAAATGTGCATTTCTTCAGCTAAGAATCATTCATGGGGAGCGTGGCCTAAAAGGGTACTTCCATTTAGTGCATTAAGTTCCAGGTTCAATTCCTGGTGGTGGAGATTTGTTAGGATATTAATTGGCAACCTCTGTCAGATTAAAATTCAGACTTCCACTCTCCCCATCATAGGCATAAATCCCGGGAGAGGGGGGATAAATCCCCCCCCAATATTTTGCCGGGGGTGGTCCATACAATCATCCCCCTAATGTTGACGCCTCTATGTGGGTTTCTGACCCAGGGCCGGATTTACCTTTTTAGGGGCCCTGGGCCAGGCCAAAATTTGGAGGCCCCAAACGCACTGTGAGGAAGGCATGTGCACTAAAGTGGCCCAGTTTTTAGATTTTACTCGGACACTTGCGCGCGAAAAATTTGAATTATAGACCATTTTAGCCCAAATTAAAGCTCAATTTTGCTATATAACAGGACAGTGCGCGCGAAGCGCGCAAAATTTTGCAATTTTTGTAGGCTATTTTGGGCAAAACATAGCATTTTTCGACTAAAATGGAAGATGCACATTGTACAGGGCAATTTTGGGGGCCCCAAAAATTTGGGGGCCCTGGGCCCGGGCCCATCTGGCCCTATGGTAAATCCGGCCCTGTTCTGACCAAATTAACCTCACATTTGGCCATTTTCGCCCCAAAAGTGCAAATTTATTCCACTTTTGTACCACATTTTATCAGTTTAGCTTCAAAATGGCCAACATTTTCATACAATAAATTTATGCTCTCGCCAAAAGGTGCTGGATTCACTATACTTCAAGAAAAAATTTGACTCCATCCCCCCCCCCCATGTCAAAAAGAAATCTACACTTTCTACAGTTCATTTAGAATTGAGAATTGGGTAAATGAATCATGAAAGTATCCTGTCCATCGAAAGAACGTTAAGCTTCTTTCTTGTGTGCAGAGAGCCATACCTGTAACATGTATCTCGCAGCCAGTTTCAAAAAGAATATGGTGTTAACCCCTGACTGTTCCCAACCCATCCCGGTGTTCAAATGGACCCCCAATGGAAATGAGCTTCAATAGAGTCTTTCTTGGGTTATCCAGGGTTGTCAAACCCAAACAAATCAAACACTTATTTTAAAAATTTTTCTTTTATGTCCCAATACAGTTGACATCACTCTTTGAAGAAAGTAGTATTAGTGCCAACTTCCTAGGAGCCACCATCGAAAAAATGACTCGTACATCAGATGGAGCAGAAGTGACCATAAGGCTGGATTTCACAGAGTCTGCTACAGTTGAGATTTCTGACATAGAGCAGGCATTCTTGGATGGCTTGAGTGATGATATGTTCCTGGGATCTGATAGTCAAGTAGTATCAGCTAGTGCTACTACACCAGGTAGGAACTATGCTGCAGCTGTCTTGAGCTATATGACTTTTTCCCCCTAAAATGACCAAGAAATGAGACGAAAAATATTTCTACATAGGTGTGTTGGGGTGTGAGGGTTTGCAAGGTAACTTTCAAGGTGGGAAAATTTGCCAAAATTGTCTAAAAAGTACAAAAAAACAGCATCCCTTGGGTGCACTGTTCATAGTGGGGGCAAGTTGCCCCCCCCCCCTTGCCCCTAGCTGGTTTTTTTTGTAGTGGTATGTGACTATGTGTGCATGGGTATTCATCCAATGAGGACAAAGTGTATGTTTTTTTTCACTCCTGCAACGGCTAGCAAGGGACTAGAAAGACTAAAAATAAATTCTTAGCCCTATGTCCACTATTGATACATCCCCCATTGATTGATGCAGATAGTATTGTATTTCAATTTTGCTCAAAAATACAAAAAGTGGATAAAAAGCTATCCATTGACCTTTGTTTCTGTAGTGATGAATCCGTGTGAAGAAGGAACTCATGATTGTTATATGAGGAACTTAGTAAGCTGTGTGTTTGTAGGTGATGGGCAATTCAGATGTGAGGATTGTCAGACTGGTTATAGAATTAGCACAGATGCCTCAACATGTTCAGGTAAGAAATGTCATTGTGTGTGGGATGTGTGTGTGTGTGCAACATGTGTGTGCAACTTGTACAGGTAAAGTACTATTTGTTCACCTTACAAAAAAAAAAAAAAAATTCTGTTTTGTTACTGCTTGCTTCAATGAAGTCCAAACATACGCTCGCATAAATTCACATATGTGTGTGCCAGTCGCGCATTATGCAAAGCGCAAGTAGTGTACGTGCTGCGCCCAACTGCTTGCACGCCATTCTATATCAATCCACAATGTTACGAGTCTTGCCATTTTTAAACCAAACAAAGTATAGGTTCCTGGAAGACCGTATTTCATCATCAACCAGGATTTGAACTTGGGACCCCTAGGCATCCAGTCAGCACTCTAACCAACTGAGCTATCAATGAAGCCATGCACAGTGGCATCAAATCATTTTAACATACTACATGAATAGACACAAGGTTCTGAATCATATTTCTGATGCTTCTCTAGTCAAACATATTGTTGTTGTTCTCAAATGTATAAATTAAAGTGTACTAATAATTTGAAATCTTTCATTCGATACAGAAATAATACCCTGTGAAGAAGATCCAAATATCTGTACAGACAAAAACTTCATTGTCTGTGTTCATGATGGCCCAGGAGACTATCACTGTGAAAACTGTGCTGATGGGTTCAGTGAAGACAAAGGGTTGTGTGTAGGTAAGTCACTGACTGTGTTCATGATGGCCCAGGAGACTATCACTGTGAAAACTGTGCTGATGGGTTCAGTGAAGAGAAAGGGTTGTGTGTAGGTAAGTCACTGACTGTGTTCATGATGGCCCAGGAGACTATCACTGTGAAAACTGTGCTGATGGGTTCAGTGAAGACAAAGGGTTGTGTGTAGGTAAGTCACTGACTGTGTTCATGATGGCCCAGGAGATTATCACTGTGAAAACTGTGCTGATGGGTTCAGTGAAGACAAAGGGTTGTGTGTAGGTAATTCACTGACTGTGTTCATGATGGTCCAGGAGACTATCACTGTGAAAACTGTGCTGATGGGTTCAGTGAAGAGAAAGGGTTGTGTGTAGGTAAGTCACTGACTGTGTTCATGATGGCCCAGGAGACTATCACTGTGAAAACTGTGCTGATGGGTTCAGTGAAGAGAAAGGGTTGTGTGTAGGTAAGTCACTGACTGTGTTCATGATGGCCCAGGAGACTATCACTGTGAAAAGTGTGCTGATGGGTTCAGTGAAGAGAAAGGGTTGTGTGTAGGTAAGAAGCCATTGACTGTGTTCATGATGGTCCAGGAGACTATCACTGTGAAAACTGTGCTGATGGGTTCAGTGAAGACAAAGGGTTGTGTGTAGGTAAGTCACTGACTGTGTTCATGATGGTCCAGGAGACTATCACTGTGAAAACTGTGCTGATGGGTTCAGTGAAGACAAAGGGTTGTGTGTAGGTAAGTCACTGACTGTGTTCATGATGGCCCAGGAGATTATCACTGTGAAAACTGTGCTGATGGGTTCAGTGAAGACAAAGGGTTGTGTGTAGGTAAGTCACTGACTGTGTTCATGATGGTCCAGGAGACTATCACTGTGAAAACTGTGCTGATGGGTTCAGTGAAGAGAAAGGGTTGTGTGTAGGTAAGTCACTGACTGTGTTCATGATGGCCCAGGAGACTATCACTGTGAAAACTGTGCTGATGGGTTCAGTGAAGAGAAAGGGTTGTGTGTAGGTAAGTCACTGACTGTGTTCATGATGGCCCAGGAGACTATCACTGTGAAAACTGTGCTGATGGATTCAGTGAAGAGAAAGGGTTGTGTGTAGGTAAGTCACTGACTGTGTTCATGATGGCCCAGGAGATTATCACTGTGAAAACTGTGCTGATGGGTTCAGTGAAGAGAAAGGGTTGTGTGTAGGTAAGCCATTGACTGTGTTCATGATGGTCCAGGAGACTATCACTGTGAAAACTGTGCTGATGGGTTCAGTGAAGACAAAGGGTTGTGTGTAGGTAAGTCACTGACTGTGTTCATGATGGTCCAGGAGACTATCACTGTGAAAACTGTGCTGATGGGTTCAGTGAAGAGAAAGGGTTGTGTGTAGGTAAGTCACTGACTGTGTTCATGATGGCCCAGGAGACTATCACTGTGAAAACTGTGCTGATGGATTCAGTGAAGAGAAAGGGTTGTGTGTAGGTAAGTCACTGACTGTGTTCATGATAGCCCAGGAGACTACCACTGTGAAAACTGTGCTGATGGGTTCAGTGAAGAGAAAGGGTTGTGTGTAGGTAAGTCACTGGGGAAAGAATAGAACATTCTGACCTAGATACTGTTAAATGAGTTCAGACAGGGACTCTGAAATGAGTACTGTCCGTATGTGTGTGACAAAAATATGATGTGTGACAAAAAAAATGATGTGTGACAAAAAATGATGTGTGACAAAAAATGTGTGCAACAAAAAATGTGTGACAAAAAAAGTGTTACAAAAATGTGTGACAAAAAATGTGTTTGACAAAAAATGTGTGACAAAAAATATGTGTGACAAAAAATGTCTGACAAAAAATTATGTGCAACAAAAAATGTGTGCAACAAAAAATGTGTGACAAAAAATGTGTCTGACAAAAAATGTGTGACAAAAATTGTGTGTGACAGAAAATGTGTGTGACAAAAAATGTGTGTGACAAAAAATGTGTGTGACAAAAAATGTGTCTGACAAAAAATGTGTGTGACAAAATATGTGTGTGACAAAAAAATGTGTCTGACAAAAAATGTGTCTGACAAAAAATTTTGTGCAACAAAAAATGTGTGCAACAAAAAATGTGTGCGATAAAAAATGTGTGCGACAAAAAATGTGTGCAATAAAAAATGTGTTTTAAATGCCAATTACTTTGCTATTTTCAATCCCAAATACACACATACATATACATTAGGCATTTATAATGCACCATTTCATTTAGACCACGGCGCAAATCAGATCTCAGGTTGAGTATGACTTCAGGAATTTATAAAGTCAAAAATATTGCACATTGACATTTTGCAGTGATGGCTGAAAATCAAATGAATATATAATTATAGAAAGTTTTAGCATTTGAAAGTTTTGTATGTGTAGTGTTTGCTGCATGGGCACATGGCAAAGCAATTAAGAGGTACACTATTTCCCCTTTGAGTCATAGGCTAACATGGCTGAGTTTTTAATGATCACCCTATATATACTATTCAATATTTGTATTTCTGTATTTTTGTTTTTAGTACCCAGGTACCTGCAGGGGGAGGCTACCATAACAGCTATAGAGGGTGTACAAACTGAGTATTCTGATGCTCTATCTGATCCTAATTCAGCAGAATTCAGACAACTTGCTACATTCTTCTGCACAGAGGTAAGCTTGGTGAGCTCGTTTAAATTAGTGTTGTAGTATCAAGAGATTTTAATTAAAACAGCAAATATAAACATAAAAATTCCTTTAAAATGAAAATGGGCGTACCAAAGGAAACTGTCGATGATGTAGGGTATTACCAATGTGATATTGGGAGCACGTGAAAAGAATGACAATGTTTGAATAATTATGTATGATTACATCGAAGCAACTTTATTGAAATAAGATGGAGTACACGAAATAGTAAATTTGTTACATAGTGAGAATGCAGCTTATAGACTTTAATTAGAAACGTTGACACTTTTTTAATCATGCCCAATAAAAACTAGCATGTTTTAACTTCTTATCAATGTACCCATCTATGGGCCCTCTCACATCCGGGTGTTAGGCCTGCTGGGGGGTGAGTAACTTAACATAGGCTTAGGAACCGGGGGCTTGCAGGGGCTCAGTCTCCCCAACAATTTTGGTCTGGGGCTCAGCCCCTCAATATTTCCAGATGAAGTAAAAAAATATGTCCAGATACTGAGAGAAGTGAGTGTTTTTGACCTGTTTTTCGCAAAATTTCCTGACACCAAGGGCACCCCCACGATGGATCACCAAAATTTTGTATTTTGTCAGCCCCCCCAGATGTTGACAATCTTCCTAAGCCAATGCTTAAGTATGCACAATATGCCAATATACCTGCTGTGTCACATGTAATGCAGAAGAAAGCATGCCTACTTCTGATTTAATTGTGATCTTAATCTTTTCAGATAAATACAGCATTGAGTGATAACACAGTAGAATTATTAGATTGTGAGGTCTCAGAGTTTAGATCAGGCAGTATCATAGTAGTATACGCCATCAGATTAGATGAGAATAAATCTACTGCTACCGATGATGAAATCTTAACAGCTATCATGAGATACATGACAACTAGTAGTACAGTTTTTACAGTGGATGGGTCATCATTTAAACTCATTGGTATGTAATGGTAATATGTTACAGCCACATTGTACCTATATTTCTATACCAAAATGTGTTTCCTAAACAAAAATATACACAATTTTTTTTGTTTTATTAAATGTTTCGGAAACAATGGTCTTTTTTCCTCTGTAGCAAAATCATTTTGGAGGCCTGGATATAAAAAGGTTAATCATTGCAAGCACTACAGACATGAATTAGTTTGGAAATAGTTGTAGGCTCATTTTGTTTTTGTTTTGTGTTTGTAGATGTCTGTAGTAAAGTTACCTGTATGAATGGAGGATGGTGTGTGGTCAACGACAACTTTGAAGGTGTATGCAGGTGTGTATTTTAGGGGGGGGTTGACAGGGATATCGTGCATGACCATGAAGTCTCAAAAAGCACTCTCAGCAAATATATTTGCAATGTCTAAAAATGAACCCATTTTTTACTCTAAACAAGTATTGACATTATTTTACCCCCTTTAGAAGTAAGTAGCCCATTCACTTTCTTGACCCCGAAGCCATTCATATAATTATAAAGAGTGGTGCAATTATGTGTACCCCTGGGGTGGTGAATTCTCAAAATGGTCTGCCAAAATTGCTTGCCCCCCCCCTTTGGCTGTGCCAAAAAATCTCCCCCCCCCCTTTTGATGTGCCAAAAAAACTTTGCCCCCCCCCCCTTTTGGTGTGCCAAACAATCTTTGCCCCCACCTTTAAACATGCAAGATTTTGGGGAACCTGAATTTAGAACCTTAAATTGTCTTATAATATAATGCGAGCACAGCGAGCAGGAATTTTGCATATTTGATTGTGTTCCTAACGTTTTCCTACACCTTTTTAGGGCGTAATATAGAAACGGTGCCCAAAATATCTGTGCCAAAAATTGCTCCCCCCCTGCCAAAATTGCTTGACCCCCCCTTTTGACCTGCCAAAAATGCTTGCCCCCCCCCCTTTGGCCTGCCAAAAATCTTTGTCTCCCCTATAATTCACCACCGGGTACACATAATTATTGCACCTAACAACTGGAAAAACACAGATATAGAATAGGTCAGAACTTTAACCTTATGTCATGCTACATTTTAAAGGACCCTATTAAAACACTATGATTTATTGTGCAAGCTATTAATTTACCTTCTTCTGAAATTTCCTTTTTTTTAAATGCTCTATTTATGATACATGCCTCATCATGAATCTTTGGTCATAGCTGATATACCCTCTTCTCAAAGACCAGTGTTATTGCCACACCTGAGCGTTAATTGGCCAACATTGAGTATTGTCAAGTGACGCCATTTTAACATAAGTCTTTATAGCAATTTGCTCAGTTTTAGGAAGTGCCCAACTGGGGCAGCATCGAATTTCTGCTTCAAATTCAATTGTTAGCCCTGCGTAATTCTTCTGTAATACACATTATTGCGCTGCCCACACTTTTTTCTGCAACAATAAAAAATATAATTATTGGTAACATTTCTTCTTTTTTTCTGTTTAGGTGCCCTGAAGGAATTGAAGGAGATGAATGTGGTAAGTCAAATATGAAACAACAGCAATTAGTTGATGGGTTAGTGCAAGAAGGTAAATCATTGTCGTAGTGCACGTTATAATGTGACTGTTGCTAGGTCAACTGGATCACGCTTTCTTTGTTACGAACCACTGATCAAAATGATCACAACACAAAGCCTATGGCATATCAAAATTCGGAACAGGTGTATGAGCCCAGGCTTGGAGCAGTAACCAATGGTTACAAACATGCCCTATGACAGCGAATACTTACTTTACTTTTACTTCTATCCACCACTGTTGCCTTTTATAGTGTTGTGGGAAAATATAACCTCCTTTTTTGAGCGCGTTGGGTAGCCTCACTCATGGTAATCCCATGTCTTGCGAGCACTTAATCCTTTACTCCATCTGCCCACCTCTTCCTTGGTCTTCCTCTAGCCCTAGTTCCTGTTGTTTTGCTGTTATATGTTCTTGCTGCAGGTTGGCTAGGGGCCATTCGCATAAGGTGACCAAACCATCTAACTTGTTGTTTTGCAACATATTCTGTGATTGGTGTGGTGCCTACCATCTTTCTGATATCCTCATTCCTGATTTTATCCCTCCTTGACTTATTGGCTGCTTTTCTTAGGCATCTCATTTCACAGGTGATGAGCTTTTGGGTTGTTCTTTTGAGAGTTCAGATAGCAGAGTGTTGGGAACAATATGGAATTGATGAGTTTTGCGCTGGTATCAATCAGTATTGCAGGATGTGTAAGAAGCGGACCTAGTTGCTAGATGATATTATCCTAGCAGGGCCGGATTTACCTTTCCGGGGTCCCTGGGCCAGGCCAAAATTTGGAGGCCCCAACCCACCATGAGGAAGGCATGTGCACTTAAGTGGCCAGGTTTTGGTTTAGATATAGATCGATGGTGTCGGCTGGAGCATTATAATTTAAAGAGAGAGATTTAGCTAGGACATTTGCATGCGACTAAAAAGGAAGATGCACAGGTCAATTTTTGGGGCCCCCAAAATTTGGGGGCCCTGGGCACGGGCCCATCTGGCTCAATGGTAAATCCGGCCCTGTAACCCTTGACATTTGGATAATTTCTGCATTCTGTATTGTACACATAAAACTTAAAATCTTTATGACCCCATTGGTCAAAGTTTAGGGGTCAAAGGTCAAATATCAAAAATTGGTCCAATCAAGCTCAAATTCATAAGGAATGTTCCTTAGGTACAGTGCATCAGCCAACTGATTATGCTCAAATTACATAAATTCAACCCCTTTAGAATGTACCATTAAGCTATTATTATAGCATACTTTTGCCAATTATTGTAAACAATTGTTGTTCCAGATATTCTTCAGAAAGAGTCAGGTGGCTTGTCTTCAGGAGCAATTGTCGGCATAGTGATTGCATGCATCGTCTGCATCATCCTAGTCATCATCATCATAGTTTGCTTTATGAAGCAGCAAGCTAGTGATAAATATGACCCAGATGAGGAGGACAAGAAGCAAGAACTTGAACTAGTGACCAGTGGAGATGGTGGAGAGAAAGTTGGAGGAAGTGAAGGAGGAAAAGTGAACAAAGCGATTGAAGAGGATGGTGAGAAAAAGAATGAAGACAACAAAGGAGAAAATGGTAGAGAAACAAATGAATATGTTGAAGTAGAGAATGCTGGAAATGTGAAAGAGAGCAAGGGAGGGAGTGAAAAGAATGGAGGAGTGGATAATACAGAGGTTAATAAAGAGGATGAAGGAGGAAATAAGGAGAGAAAGGATGGAGGAAATGATGGAGAGAAAACTGAGGATGGAGGAATTGATGCGGACAAGAATGAAAAAAAATGAAGGTGACAAAGGTGCGGAAGAGAATGAGGTATAAGTAATGCAAGTTGTGTTGAATCTATGTGTTAATAGTGTTTAATCACCTATAGCTCTTAGAATACAAGTTAAGGAATATATTATGCAAAAACTAGTGTTTGAGATATATTTGTATTGATTCTAGTAATTCAAAGTATATATTCATAACTGTGTACATTTGTATTACATTATTTCTATAAATATTCATCAAAAGATGAAATTATATTTTTCTAATAAAATTGGATATTCATATGCAGTGGTAAATACTAGATTAGAAGATTTTTTTAACTTCAACACTACTAAATTTGATTGCTTAACAGGAGTGCACCAAGTGTGTCCTCAGTTTGTCCTGTGGAGCTGGTTTTTCATGCTTTTCCTGGGCTCTGAAAAAAGCCCAGTAGCGATAAACACATTTGCGGAGTGCTCCCTCTGCGTGTTCGATTTCCTCAGCCATATCCTCCGGATCTATAACAATTTCACTCCTATATAACAAAGTCTTGATCACACTTAATTTGTGTTCTAATGGGTGATGTGACATGGAACTGGGGAGTTGGTTTCTGACGATCTTGACCGTCACTTGAACAGACCCAACTTGAAAAGAGACACTGGTAAGCGATCAAATGTTAGTAGTGTTGAACTTTTAATCTATATTTGTGTACCTTTTTATTCAGTTATTTGTAAAATCATGATTTGAAATGATTGTATGACTTCTGGTATCATCACTCTCAAACACACATTTGGGTGTGTCCCTGTAAGTTCCATGTCCAGACCTAGTCTACACTGTGCATGTATTTGTGTTATGATTTGTAGTGACGACTGAAAAACTTTTGTATTGTGTTGGACTCACAAAAAATATTCTTGCATGATTTTGGCTGTGCACAGCACCATAGCAATTTGGACACAACTACACAGTACGTCTCAATGCAACCAGAATCTGGTTGCAAAGTCCCAACATTTTCTTAACACAAAGTTTCTCAGTCGTCAACCCACAAAGTTAATGAGGGCATCAGTCTAGACCAGGGCAGGGTTTATGAATAGCCAGATCAGACCAGTTTAGATTCTTGATCAGAACTGGCTATGAGGTCACTGCATCTGGACCACAATGAAAAATGCAGTAGTGGTAAGAGCAGACAAATGTTAATGATCTGTAACCTGCTGTACTTCGAGAAGGGGTACTTGCATTTGATGAGACATAGGGGTGCTACTATGTGCTACTCTAGTGGGTAGTTTTTTTCATGAGATATCCTTAAATATAGGTCCAACTTTGTGCTGAAAAATCCCGAAACATGCATCTCTTTTGAAAACTTTTATGCCCTGCACATATGAAACACACAGTAAATAAACTATTTTAGAGCTCAAAAGATTCTTGTGGAGGGTTTTACAACACGAGCTGCACATCCTCAGTGAAAAATAATTCAAGTATCTTCCCCTTTGCCAAGGGGACTTTACTACTTGTTGAAACACTTGTTTTAGCTGTGTGATTTACAACCACATGGATCTGAACTCCTCATTTGAGAGTGATGGTAGTAGGATGAAATGTTGATATTAAATTGTTTTCATTTTTTTATAGTTGAATATGTATCTGTACTATATGGTGTCTCTAAAAGAAATGTACTGTCATCCAGAAATGTGTGTTAATTTGTGAGTATTTTAATACCCAAACCAAACAGGACTGAATATAGTTTATATTTGAATATAATTAGACAACATTCATTTCATTTGTTGGATGTTAAAAATTGGAACACTGTTATCACAATACCCCATTTTGAATCCATTACTGATTCAGTGTGCAATTAATTATCTGTATCTGAAGCATTAAGCACTTATTGCATGGATTATAATGAAGCATGATTTTCAAATTGCTATAATTCAATAACAGCGCAATCGATGGTAACAATTCAAAACGTGTGATGTTTTATCACTTAATTACCAAAAAACTATTCAGGTTTGTTTGGTTTTTGGCATACTGATACTCTAAAATGAAATTTCACATCAGTACAGTACTCTCAGAATCACCAACCTTTTTATAATGTAGTTTGAAATAGAAAATATGTAATAAAAAATGGAAAGTTAATTTGCATCTATTAGATGAAAATACAAAACCAAAATGTTCTATGGGCCCACTGACCCAGCTGTATGTTAGCTGTATCATGCATTGAGCTGAAGTGGATTGATTTTGACCTAAATTGTTTGGAAAAATTACAAAATTTGCAAAATATGTTTGCAAAACCATTTAGGCTCTTCCAGAAAAAAAAAATCCCATAGAACAGGTTTTTTTGGTTGGCTTACATCTAGTTGGTGCTCAAAAGTTTGCAATAGACATTTATCCTTATATCCAAATGCACCATTCCTGGGGGTATTTCTACCAACAATATTCTCTTGTCTATATTTAGATGTCCAACTTTAGACTAAATCCATCAGTCATCTACACTGCCCATGTATTTGTGTTGTACTAGTAGTGACGACTGAAAAACCTACGGCTTATTACTCATGAAAATATTCTTAACTTGTGCGCCATAGCAATGCAACCAGAATCTGGTTAGAAAGTCCGGCACTTTATGAACACATAAGTGTATCAGAAAGTTGACTAATGAGGGCAGCAGTCTAGTCCAACTTCATGTGCCATTATTTAAAATAGTGCATGATGGGATAAAGGGGGAAGTTCTATTAGCTGTATGGCATTTTACTGAGTATATGAAATACAAGGAAACAACTTGCATTGATCATTGAACTGATGAGCAATTCAGTAAAGCTTATGATGATCTCCAATATGGGGAATATTTTAAAACAATATGTGACCATCCATCTCAAACCGCTCGTAAAGTCGGCAAATTGAATTTCGAGTTACAGTCCAAAATGTGTATAAAGCTTGTTTTCATAATGTACCTAATAATTGTCCTACAAGTTTCTCATTTCAGTCCAGTTATATACCAATCTTTAATCCTATTGTTGAAAAGGATAATACACTTATACTTATAGTAAATAGCTTTAGTCTTTGTTTGCTTTGGTCAAATCCTGTTCAAGTGGTGGGTTAACCAACAATTAACAATGAGAGGACATTCCTGAACCTCGTTGACTTAGGGATGATTTGAAGTGACCGCCAATTATGACCATTTGATATTTAATACCAGCAATGTAGAAAAAGAGATATATTTTAGCAACAAAATAATGTACCTTTTTACTGAAGGAGCAAAGTTTAACAAGCCATAACTCCACTTCTGGGTATCGTTTGAAGTCAAATGATATATCATTGTAAAGCTTATGATATATATTTTCTAAACATGGAAGAAAACAAAATTGACCAGGGGCCGACTTTACGAGCGTTTCGATGTGGATGGTCACATATAGATTTGCTCAAAAAGAGGCCTTTAAATTTTCTCAAAATTCAGATTTTTACACATATTGTAAATGGGATCTGCAAAAAACATGCTGTATGTTTGACAAAATCTTTCCAAAATATTAAAACGGATTATTAGCCAATCAGATTTGCCAATACACACATTCATAATATAGGTGTTGGAATTATTTTACCTCATTAGTTTGGCTTAAAATGAAAAAAAAATCTAGTACCGTACTGATTGCTTGAGTATAGTCCCACCCCGTTTTGGGTGAACATTTTTCAAAATTGGGGGTGGGACTATACTCGAATTCAAAAAAAAAAAAAAAAAATTGAATTTGAATGCATTTTGAAATCATTAATAGAGTATGAAATGAATACAAATTATCAATTTTCATATTAAAAATAACAAAACATCTTGAATTTTTTTTTTTTTTTTTAGGTCAACCATGAATGATCCTAGCATTTAGGTCTAGGTCCTGGGACACTCCAAAACCGAAAAAATAAATAACTTTTTAAAAAAATAAATTTTTTTTTTTTTTTTTTTAATTTCTGAAATTTTCCGAAAGTTTGGGGGTGGGACTTTACTCGAAGGTGGGACTATACTCGCGTCAGTACGGTAATAGGGAGCATTAAAAAAAAAAAATTTAACCATTACATTTGCAGGAAATCTTACATTATTGTTCTCAAAAGATGGAATTTCCATGCCATATTGTAGATCTGATCAGCTCTATGTATATGTGATGTTATGTTACAAAATGAATTATTGCTCAAATTTATTCTATATTTCTTAATATGTTATTAAAGTAAGCTAAACATTAACGTTTTATTCTTTAGTTTTATTGCTGATATCAACAGAGAAATCATCGATCTTCTTGTAAGGTTGAGTGGCAATGACAAATGGATATTCCAAACGAAAATGTTTTCGTTGTTGAAAGGGATTCAATCATGTTTCACCGTTGTCCATCACCGATTAACAACTCACGTCCGGTGCATCTGCGTGGTTTATTTCGTTCGGATAGCTAGCTGCCCTCGCAAAGTAAACCATGCAGACGACGCGGACGCATCGCTGTTAATCGGTAATGAACAACGGTGAAACATGATTGAATCCCTAAGTGTTTTAAATTGTGTGCAACATAATTGTATGTCAGTAAATATAAGTCCATTTTCAGTTGCTTGTTTTTGGTATCTTTTAAATGAGCTAAAGTAATGAGAATCACTTTGTTCAACAAATTACTGCATGCCACCTAATTAGTGCCTTCCCCTAATCAGGGGCAGAGTGGAGCTTTCCAAAAAAACACGGAAAAAAAGGAATACGGCAAGCAATTGCCAAAATCGCGGATTTGGGAAAAAAGGGGAAATGCACAGATTTACATGGATTTGGGAATATTAAAAACGCGGATTTCCACGTTAACGCGGAGATTTAACACCCCTGTCGAATATATGTGCCAAAGTGCCCCATACAAAATTTTTTGACTGACAACAGTAAGTGCCCCCTTTTCAACGCATCTGTACCTCTAAATTCCATCAAATGTCTCAATAAAAAGTACCTCTAAAACTTCCAGTTTAGGATTATGATTTTGATTGTTGTAACGTTTGTTCCATAATTTTAATAAGCGCTCCCTAAAAGTAACTGACTTAAGCACCCTGGGCGATAATTAGGTGAATACAGTACTCAATTATTTTTACTAAATTCTCAGCAATAGCCAAAACAGACCAGATAATTTTATATTCAAATCTAATAATAACTACTTAATTTTTGGAGATATTTGTTTTTGATGTAATTATATTTAATGCAACTCAGTAAATTTTAAACCTTATGATGTTATATAAGTATAGTACTTGACTATTTTAGCAATGAATTCAACAGTACTACATAGTAAACAGCATTACTGATTTAAGGATATATTTTTATACTCTTATATTTGTATATTGGTCCAATAAAATGTTGGTGAGGGAATAAAACCTTTGATTTCTGTTACTTTATTCTTTGGATAGTCTACACGGGCTCATGATTCTATCATACTAGATTTCAGGCAGGTTGTCACCTCTAATGTCATCCCAGCAAAAACAAAACATTTTATGCTGGGTTATATAAAGAATATAAACAGTTTTAAGGGCTGAGGTATGAGCGTTTGGACAGTATTTATTGTGGGACATTAGAGCACATCAGACATATCGAATTGCATTCTGAATACGAAGAATGTCCTTCTGATATCAAATAATTTTCATTTTTTGAAATTCACGATATACAAATTTTATGACAAATTATTAAAATTTGATATTTTTCACATTTTTGATATATTATAGTCCTCGAAGTAAATTTTATAAATCTAATGATATATTCTTAACGTGTATGTAGGTGGGATGAAAAGCCGACGATCAATTGAAAATTTTGACATTTCGTATTGAAGATATGAATTTTTTGAAATTCGCAATGTAATACACATTTTATGGCAAATGATTAAAAATTGATATTTTTGATATTTAACAGTACTCGAAGTAAACTTTATAAATCTGATGATTTATACTTAAAAGACCTATTTTTTTTTGGTGTTTTGGGAAAAAAATTCATATCTTCAATACGAAAGGTCAAAATTTTCAATTGATCGTCGGCTTTTCATCCCAGCTACATACACGTTAGAATATATCATTAGATTTATAAAATTTACTTCGAGGACTATAATATATCAAAAATGTGAAAAATATCAAATTTGAATAATTTGTCATAAAATTTGTATTATATCGTGAATTTTAAAAAATGAAAATTATTTGATATCAGAAAGACATTCTTCGTATTCAGAATGCAATTCGATATCTCTGATGTGCTCTCATGTCCCACAACAAATACTGTCAAAACGCTCATTCCAGATCCCTTAATAACATTCAAAAACATTTTTGAAAAGTTGCTGCAAAACATTCTAACATAAGTTTTTATTTTTTAAGTATTGACAAAGGAGTATTTTGCTCAAATAGCATTTTGCCTGTTGACAACACTTTTAATTTTTTTTCATGTGAAATGTTTTTAAAAAACGTTTTCATGATCTTCCTATAACCAGACATATGAATGTTATTAAAACATTTTGACCACAACTAAAACATCTGTTTAAAACATTTTTTGTGTTTGCTGGAATGGTAGACACACTCCATTCACTTAGACCAATTAAATTTGAGCAAATCTGAGTTAGATTACCATTTTTTAATCGAATATATTAAAATTCAAACCCATTAGATTGAATTTTTAATCTTTATTTTTAAGCTGAGATTTAAAAAATCAATCTTTATATGGGTTTTAATTTTAATTTATAAGATTAAAAAATATTAATCTAATTTAGATTAGTTCCATTTTAATCCATTTAGATTAAGAATTTTTAATCTAAGGGTCCTTTCATCTTTTCTGTCTCGGTTTCGGTTTCGGATCTCATTGTTATTTTGAAGTGTTAGCATGGTACGTGTGAACAATCCTTTTATTCTAGTCTTTTGTTGACTACAGAAAAGTTGAACGAAGATAACTTCTGTTTCGGTTTCGGGAGTTATGTTAATTTCTGGCAGGAAAAAAAATGAGATGAGAGGGTTGATGCTAATCTAGACAAAAGAAGTGTCTAAATTTTACGGTTGTAAATTCGCGATAAATTGTACGGCTTCAATTGACTTGCGTTGGGTGTATAGGTACTCCAGCCTTAGCGGGAGTAGATTGTGAAAATTGCCCAACGTAGAAATATAAACATTAACACGAGTAATCAGTGTTGCCAAGAATTACGTACTTGTTCGTGCAAACGGGGAATTGTTTTCGTCCCAAATACACCTTAAAACTTGGTAATTTGCAACACTAGAGAAGTGCGTTGAAGTGAAACTAATAGGATTTCTTTCATTGGAATTGGTAATCTGATAATTGCTTCAGGCAAAATTGCCAGACTCAAAATCTATTTTAAATGTATATTATATGAGAGAGTGGGGATGCTAGACGAGGAGATGATCTGGTGGAGGGAGGAGAGGAGAGGAGAGAGTGGAGATCGAGAGAAGAGAGGGGCGAGCAGAGCAGTGAGGAGTTTATTCCGTTTATTTTGATTTTTCCACGTTGATCATAGGCCTACTGCTAAAACAGTGAGAGGGGGAGAAGGGTAAAGGAAATACAACATCCAATATAATTCAGATATCCACATAATTCAAAAGATGGCACAAGTGAGAGTTGGGGAGGGGGAGAGACAGACAGACTAGAAAGAGAAGAAAGCGAGAGGAGAAGAGGCAGGGGTCCTTTTTTTAAAGTAAGAGTGAGTAAGATTGCCCACTTGAGACGCCAGTGTTGCATATAATTGACTTATCCAACCTTTATTGACAGACATAAGTGTGATTGACAGCACCTATTATTACCTCTTCAAATGAGAAGCGTGATGCCCCAAACGTAACAATGAAGTCAACTTACACACCATCCTACTTAATCCCTTGCGTTTTCGTTTCTGAACAATAGAGCTCCCGAAACAGAAAACTTGAAACGAGGGTAAGCATGGATTTGCCCCTCAAATAAAAGATAAACTTTTTAATCTTAGGAATTTAGAGCATGAAATTAATAACATTAAGGTCTTAAACATGTAAACCGTAGTTCTCTGCACTACAAAATGTATAACAAAGCTGCTTGCATCAGATCACTTAACTTGGCTCCAAAAGTTCCCAGAATTTTTTTTGCCAACCACAAGAGATCATATCTGCCCTATTGCAGCCATCACATCAGTGGTGTAGCATGGGTCATCACATTGGGAGGGGGCACCGACCATGATAGGGGGCCACCGGATCTGATGGGGCGCAATGGGGGGGCATGTGCCCCTATGACGCTACGCCACTGCATCACATTGAAATTCATCAACATACAGGGCCAAAGGGGAAATCTCGCATTGCACACTACTAAAATTGAATATGAAATTACAAATGGAAACAAAGCATGCATAGGCGGATAAACTAGAGTAAAAACTTTATCTTTTTTTATCTTTCGATCTTTATGCATGTTATGTTTCCATTTGTAATTTCATTTTCATTTGTGCTAGTGTGCAAATATGCGAGATTCTTCTTTCCCCCTGTATGTGAAGAATTTCAATGTGCTGGCTGCAATAGGGGAGAAATGATCTCTTGTGGTTGGCAAAGGCAAATCTGGGAACTTTTGGAGCCAAGTTGAACTGATCTGACGAAAGCAGCTTTGTTATACATTTTGTAGTGAAGAGAATTAAGTTTAAGACCGTAATTAGATTAAATTCAAAATTCTTAATCTAATGGATTAAACTTGAACTTGTCTAAATTATATTAAAATTTTATCTTATAGGCCTAGATTAAAAATTCAAATCCATATTAAGATTGATTTTTAAAATCTTAGCTTAAAAAAGATTAAAAATTCAATGTAATGGGTTTGAATTTCAATCTATTAGATTAAAAACGAGTAACCTGATTCAGATTAGCTCAATTTTAATTTGTTCAAGTGAATGGATCAGTAAATGGATTGTGTTTACCATCCCAGCAAACACAAAAATGTTTTAAAACATTATAAAGATGTTTTACCCCGGTAGTTCTGGTCAAAATGTTTTAATATTATTTAAATGTGGTTATATAGAAAGATCATGAAAACGCTTTTTTAAACATTTTATGACAAAAAAACAACATTTAAAAGTGTTGCCAAAATGCTATTTGTGCAAAATACTCCGTTGTCAATACTTAAACAAGGCGGTTCTCGAACCACAAGTCTCGCCTGCTAACATAAAGACCTGCATAATTCACCTTAGGACCAAGTTTGCTTGCAATAGGATTCAAACTGAGGGAATTTATCAAATTTGTCACATACACACGTACATACACCCTGACATACGGAAAAGTGATTGTATTGACCACTTGACATCATTGTTTATGAACAAAGGCGAGAGACTGGTCTATCGATATGCTTGAACGAACCGTTGCACTGTTCAATGTGGTGGGGATTTAAAATGCACGTGCCCTGAGCAAACTCAGTACGACGGCAATATAGCTCGCTTCCGGTAATTTTTACCGGCGTGACCTCTGCTGTTACGTAACGAAATGTTGAAAAGAATTCGCCAAATACGTTTTTTTGGAAAACACTAAAAAAATGGAGTACACTAGTCATTTCTCGCTTAATTCTCGTATTGAGCCCACAGATAAGATTTGAAACATGAGATTAAAGCAAACAGTAATGTGTAAAAGTTGAATTATTGCGGAAAAAATGAATATATATTGTGCCCGAAGTAGCCTAAAAAATGAGAAAACATGCCTCTCACGATCACTAAATGGTTATATCTACAACTCGGAGCAAACGCCGGTGTCGTGTGACAGACCCCTCTCATGATGAAATCGTAGTACTGTATATGAATATTAATGAACTCTACGTCATACCATGGTCATAGACTATCTTTTGAATAAAGTGCTCAATCCCAAAAGGGAGAGCGTATAAAAATAAATAAATAGGCATAAATAAATAAATAAATAAATAAATAAATACATTAATTAATTAATCAAACAATACATAATAAATACATAAATAACAGGAAAAAAGAGAATACACTAACATAACAATAATAAATAGTCTGAGCTATCAACAACAAAAAACCCACAGTAAATAATAATAATAATAATAATAATAATAATATGCCTAATATTAACAATAATAGTAATAATATAATGATAACAATACTCAGTAATAACAAAAGATGTCGCGTATGCACTGTTCAATTTAGGTAAATTAATTGAATGTATAAACTATTATTAACTATTAGTCTATTATAGGCCCTGCTGCCGTTCAACATTGATCGATTATTATATGTGTGATCAGCTGGTGATAGCTCATACAGAACACGGTGCATACATTGGATAAATAAGATTATTAATTTCCTTATATTAGTTCCTTCTAAGTTCAAGATTCTAAACAATTATTATTATTATATTCATATGCATTCTTGATTCACTGTCACGCTCAAAGAACGCTACAATAGCGTTTTAACACGAGGTAACACGAGGGGATGAAATGTCCAGGGGATAAAATGTCCAGGGGATGAAGTGTCCAGGGGATGAAGTGTCCAGGGGATGAAGTGTCCAGTATTCAATGAATTATGGTAGTGATCTTAAATGTGTAAGCTTACCAATATAATATAGTATATACCATGCTTTACCAAAAGCTGTGATAGTTTCTGCACTGTACAACTCTGTACAGTGTGAGTATGTACGTAAGTATAACAACTTGAGCAAGTCACAGTATTTTCTCAAGTTGATTTATCCTTTCTATAAATAGCGATGTATGCAGAAAAAATATACATAACCACGTTCTCCGAGTACTGTACATACTACATAGTATAATTTAACTCTAGTCCGGGACTCTAGCGGGGTACACCCATCGTATGTGTACATGGATTGAATCCATGGGTTCCTACAAGGCCGATGACTGGACCGATGACACACATTCGATGGGTGTATCGTATATGTGTGAGTTACGGCTTTTGACAATTGGCTCCCTAGTCCTAGCCCGAGGTACTCACACCTCCGTCACTACGATATCCACCAGTGGTAGCGTTAACCTCCGATCGGGGTTATTCACCCCCGATCGGGGGTGAATGACTCCCTAAATTTAACAAATATTAATTTTTCACCCTCTATATTGGGAATATGTGCAAGCTCGGGGGTGAACACTGACCCTCTACTTTTGGACCTTACTCCTACCCCTGACTACACTGCAAAATATTTTTCACCCCCGAGATTTAATTTTCACCCCATGTATTTGGATTTTCACGAGTTATGTACGTCATCCACCAGTGGAGCTCCTGCGCCCCTCCGCAGAACTTCCGGTAGTGGATGTTCTGCGCTCGGGGGCGCAGAGAATCCACTGTCGGAGTTGCTGCGCTCGGGCGCAGTCCCTTATAGGTAACGGTGGATCATTGCTGCGCTCGGGCGCAGAACATCCACTGTTGGAGTAACTGCGCTCGGAAGCAAAATAATAGATTTTCTTATTATAATAACGGTGGATCATTTCTGCGCTCGGGCGCAGAACATCCACTATCGGAGTTTATGCGCCCGGGCGCAGTCCCTTATATATCGGAGGATCATTCCTGCGCTCGGGCGCAGAACATCCACTGTTGGAGTAACTGCGCTCGGAAGCAAAATAATAGATTTTCTTATTATAATAACGGTGGATCATTTCTGCGCTCGGGCGCAGAACATCCACTATCGGAGTTCATGCGCCCGGGCGCAGTCCCTTATATGTAACGGTGGATCATTGCTGCGCTCGGGCGCAGAGAATCCACTGTCGGAGTTGCTGCGCTCGGAAGTAAAATAATACATTTTCGTATTATAATAACGGTGGATCATTGCTGCGCTCGGGCGCAGAACATCCACTGTCGGAGTTGATGCGCCCGGGCGCAGTCCCTTATATGTAACGGTGGATCATTGCTGCGCTCGGGCGCAGAACATCCACTGTTGGAGTTGATGCGCTCGGAAGCAAAATAATATATTTTCTTATTAGGCCTATATTAATAAATATACATGCGTATAATAACTAGTATTGGGCCTATTATAACTCCAAATTGAAAGCAAAATAATACATTTTCTTATTGAAATTACGGCGGATCACTTTCGGAGCTTCTGCGCTCGGAAGTCAAATAAATTATTTTCTTATTTTATTAATAAAATATAATTATGCATGCGTATAATAACTAAACTCCGAGAAGTTTATTGCTATAGTATAACCGAATTGACAGCAAAATAATAGATTTTCTTAGTATAATAACGGTGGATCATTGCTGCGCTCGGGCGCAGAACATCCACTGTTGGAGTAACTGCGCTCGGAAGCAAAATAATGGATTTTCTTATTGAAATAACGGTGGATCATTTCTGCGCTCGGGGGGCGCAGAACATCCACTGTCGGAGTTGATGCGCTCGGAAGCAAAATAATACATTTTCTTATTAGGCCTATATTAATAAATATACATGCGTATAATAACTAGTATTAGGCCTATTATAACTCCAAATTGAAAGCAAAATAATACATTTTCTTATTGAAATTACGGCGGATCATTGCTGCGCTCGGGCGCAGAAAATCCACTGTCGGAGCTTCTGCGCTCGAAATTCAAATAAATTAGTTTCTTATTTTATTAATAAAATATAATTATGCATGCGTAACTCCGAGAAGTTTATTGCTATAGTATAACCGAATTGACAGCAAAATAATAGATTTTCTTATTATAATAACGGTGGATCATTGCTGCGCTCGGGCGCAGAACATCCACTGTTGGAGTAACTGCGCTCGGAAGCAAAATAATGGATTTTCTTATATAGACACAAATTTATCGAGGGGTGTAGTACCCCCTTAATTTTTGTACTAAGGCCATAATTTTGTATGTAGGACTATATTCAATTGTGTTATAATTTTGTTTCTTGTTTATATATAATGTATATTTGTTGTTTTTGAACGCACCGCTGGTTAGGCGTGTGCCACTGATACAAAAGTGTATGTTCCAATGAATAAATAAAATAAATATACTAATAGCAATAAACTTCTCGGAATTAAGTTATTATACGCATGCATATTATATTTTATTAACATAATAAGAAAATAGCGTTTGTGATTTCCTTATTCGTCTATATATCCTGATATATCGTAGTCCTTGGTGTAGCCTAGCTGCCGGCGACATGAAACCACGTTTATCGGTTCCTTTAATCTCTAACCACAAAATGACGGCCCATAATTATCCTCTGCCGTGGATTTAAAATTGACATTGATCTTCGCTTATGCTAATTTTGGACCCCCTCCGCTTGTTTGGGAATCCACCTACTTATCTGTTGACTAACAAAGGCCGAATTGCAAGTGGTCATGTGTCAATCAGAATTATATTTGAATAGGAATTATCTGAGAGAGCAATTGCGGTTACATGAAAAGTACCGACAAGGAAACGTGAACGGAAAAAAAAAGGAAAGAAAAAAAAAAGACAAAAGAAGAAAAGAATGTAGATGAAAGAAAACAAAAAATAAACGTAAAATGAGAAAAAACATATTATATTATATTAGACTCTAGACTTTTTTTTTTTACTTCCGAGCGCAGTTACTCCAACAGTGGATCTTCTGCGCCCGAGCGCAGAAATGATCCACCGTTACATATAAGGGACTGCGCCCGGGCGCATCAACTCCGACAGTGGATGTTCTGCGCCTGAGCGCAGCAATGATCCACCGTTATTATAATAAGAAAATCTATTATTTTGATTATTTTTTATTTATATAATAAGAAAATATTAGTTATTATACGCATGCATATTGTATTTTATTAATAAAAGAAGAAAATCATTTATTTGACTTCCGAGCGCAGAAGCTCCGACAGTGGATTTTCTGCGCCCGAGCGCAGCAATGATCCGCCGTAATTTCAATAAGAAAATGCATTATTTTGCTGTCAATTTGGAGTTATAGTTATTATAATAGGCCTAATACTAGTTATTATACGCATGTATATTTATTAATAAGAAATTTAACTTCCGAGCGCAGTTACTCCAACAGTGGAGTAGAAATGATCCACCAGTATTATAATAAGAAAATGTATTATATTGCTTCCGAGCGCAGTTACTCCAACAGTGGATGTTCTGCGCCCGAGCGCAGCAATGATCCACCGTTATTATAATACGAAAATCTATTATTTTGATTATTTTTTATTAATATAATAAGAAAATATTACTTATTATACGCATGCATATTGTATTTTATTAATAAAATAATAAAATAATTTATTTGACTTCCGAGCGCAGAAGCTCCGGTAGTGGATTTTCTGCGCCCGAGCGCAGCAATGATCCGCCGTAATTTCATTAAGAAAATGCATTATTTTGCTGTCAATTTGGAGTTATAGTTATTATAATAGGCCTAATACTAGTTATTATACGCATGTATATTTATTAATAAGAAATTTTACTTCCGAGCGCAGTTACTCCGACAGTGGATGTTCTGCGCCCGAGCGCAGAAATGATCCACCGTTATTATAATAAGAAAATATACTTCTCGGAGTTTAGTTATTATAAGCATGCATATTATTTTTATATAATAAGAAAATATTAGTTATTATACGCATGCATATTGCATTTTATTAAGAAAATAAGAAAATAATTCACTTCCGAGCGCATCAACTCCGACAGTGGATGAGCGCAGAAATGATCCACCGTTATTATAATAAGAAAATGTATTATATTGCTTCCGAGCGCAGCAACTCCAACAGTGGATGTTCTGCGCCCGAGCGCAGCAATGATCCACCGTTACCTATAAGGGACTGCGCCCGGGCGCAGTTACTCCGACAGTGGATGTTCTGCGCCCGAGCGCAGCAATGATCCACCGTTATTATAATACGAAAATCTATTATTTTACTTCCGAGCGCAGTTACTCCAACAGTGGATGTTCTGCGCCCGAGCGCAGCAATGATCCACCGTTACATATAAGGGACGCAGAAATGATCCACCGTTATTATAATAAGAAAATGTATTATATTGCTTCCGAGCGCAGCAACTCCAACAGTGGATGTTCTGCGCCCGAGCGCAGCAATGATCCACCGTTACCTATAAGGGACTGCGCCCGGGCGCAGTTACTCCGACAGTGGATGTTCTGCGCCCGAGCGCAGCAATGATCCACCGTTATTATAATACGAAAATCTATTATTTTACTTCCGAGCGCAGTTACTCCAACAGTGGATGTTCTGCGCCCGAGCGCAGCAATGATCCACCGTTACATATAAGGGACTGCGCCCGGGCGCAGTTACTCCGACAGTGGATGTTCTGCGCCCGAGCGCAGCAATGATCCACCGTTATTATAATACGAAAATCTATTATTTTACTTCCGAGCGCAGCAACTCCGACAGTGGATTCTCTGCGCCCTCGAGCGCAGAACATCCACTACCGGATTACTCCGACAGTGGATGTTCTGCGCCCGAGCGCAGCAATGATCCACCGTTATTATAATACGAAAATCTATTATTTTACTTCCGAGCGCAGTTACTCCAACAGTGGATGTTCTGCGCCCGAGCGCAGCAATGATCCACCGTTACATATAAGGGACTGCGCCCGGGCGCAGTTACTCCGACAGTGGATGTTCTGCGCCCGAGCGCAGCAATGATCCACCGTTATTATAATACGAAAATCTATTATTTTACTTCCGAGCGCAGCAACTCCGACAGTGGATTCTCTGCGCCCTCGAGCGCAGAACATCCACTACCGGATGTTCTGCGGAGGGGCGCAGGAGCTCCACTGGTGGATGACGTACATACATGGATTTTCTGCAAGCTCTGGAGTGAAAAACACTGGAAAACAACCCCCGACTTTTGGGCCTTAATGCTACCCCTGATTTCCACTGTCCTTCTCCGTATGAAGGTCTGAGACTCCTGAGCATATCTGGTCCAGGGTACACATAAAATGCCACTTTTTCTCATAAATACCACTTCCTACCATTCCTCACGTGAAGATGAGACTTAAACAAAACATATTTATGTTAGTAAATTTTGAGCACATTTGAGGATGGAAAATGTTTTGAATTCTTTCTATAAATAGATGCCGTCAGTGTGACGTCATCACCACGACGTGAGTTCACGGTGCCCCGTTTTTACGTACGTAGGGCATTCATGGCCCTAGTGAGGAAGGAACATGGCCATGATGTTTCGGGCTACCCTAGTCCATACATTCGATATATAGTGGGGACTCTAGTCGTCTCTACAAATATGTCAATGACAGCAAGAACATGATGAAGTCTAACTTGGAATTTGCACATCATCTTGATCTTGATACTGCCCAACAGTCCTACAATGTAGAGGAGTAAAATGGTTAGGTTGATATGCGCATGCATGCAAATTTTAGTCTATAGATTTCTTGTAGATGTTGGGTTATGTTGGTTTTAAATTGTGTGTGATCTATTATGTTTAAGGGGGTCCTACACCCCTAGCCAATTTTTTGCTTATTTTTGTGTTTTTCTCAAAAATTATAGTGCATTGGTGACAAGTAAGATATAGATGTATATTATAGAGGCAAGGACTATAACTACTGCACTGAAAATTCAGCAACTCAAGGCAAGTAGTTATTGATTTATTGATCAAATATTGGTTTTCCCTCATTTTTGACTGTAACTCCACAACTGTTGTCTGTGCTGAAATAAAATTTCCAGTGTAGCAGTTGTAGTCCTTGCCCCAGTATAATATACATATCTTACTTGTCCCCAATGCTCTGTAATTTTTGAGAAAAATGTAAAAATAGGCACAAAATTGGGCAGGGGTGTAGTACCCCCTTATCCAAATGATTTGATCGAGTAATTTATCAACTACATGTGGCTAACTCCATGAAGTTGGGGCACAAAGTGTGACACAAGGGTCAAAATTTCAAAATGACTTAATTCTAAATGTAATGTGTGTTTTAGTTACTTCAACTATCATACTTCAACAAAAAAGGGATCTTTTTACATTGGAAAGTACAACATTTCTGTAGTAGTGCTTTGTTGTTCAGCAGTCAAGGCAAATATCACGATGCTACATGGACACCATTTTATAATAGCTCTCTCTATTTTAAACATACTGTCCATGACATGTCTTCATAAAATACTTTTTTATGATGTCCTACCATGGCAAATTCGCATAATATTACCAATTACACTATCCTAAATCAGAAACAAAAGTTATGAGGTATCAAAAATGGAGAATGACAGGTAAATCTATTCAAAATTGTGTTTGATTTCTGTTTGTATCTAAAATTCACCAGGAATATATTTACAGCTACCTAGGATGGTTCAGAAAGTATTAGATTCACAGCTGGTAGTTTATTTTGAAACTAGAAGTGAAAAAAAACCTGCCTTTGTTGCAAAAATTCAACATAATTCTACCGATGCTACTTGGACACCGTGTCCTGTAGAATTGGTAGGATTGTGAGTAAAGTTATTTATAAAATTACATTTGGGCCTAGGGACGTTAAAAGTTATAGAAAAAATAAAAAAAGGATACCTAAAAAACTGGTGAATACATAAAACTGACAAAACTGTGTACCGATGCTACATGGACACCGTGTCTGATAGTGCAAATTTGTATTGAACACATAAATATTTTACAATGTTTGCCTGCCCTCAAAAGTTAATATGTTTAGTTGTTTGTCATCTAGTTTCAAAATATAAGAAGAAATTACATAAATTTTAACTGTTTGCTTCCCAATGCTATACTTTGATCACAATGCTACATCTCGATGCTACATGGACACCGCACCATTTTTTCAAAATATTTACTCTTTGTAAAATAGCAGCTCCTCAAATCAAGTTCCCTTGACAACCCCTACCCAGTCACATCTTAAAATAAGTCCATTCATGTCAGTATGTGTACTGACCGTGCTGTAAGCAAGTGTAATGGTTTGAAATCTCCCGATGCTACACGTGGACACCACAGTGACATTTTCTCATGAAATTTTAAAACGACTGAGAGCTTGGGCACAAATGCTGGTCAAATTTCCTATTAAAACACGTTTACATCAATCAAAACACAAAACAAATTGATTTGAATGATAAGTACATGTGCTGTGGGTGAGCATTTATACCGATACCGAAGTTTTTCTGGACACCGCATGTAGCATCGGGAAGCTCATTTTTGACATCCCATAAATTTTAATCAACTGGTTTCCGTTTTGTTTAAATGTACTTTTTAGTTACTACCAACATTAATTCATGTAATATTATGTGAAACTGTGACTATTTGATGTTACAATTGAAATTATTTGTATTCCGCATACTTGCTTTTTCTATGTCACGTTTTTTGCCCTAAAAAGTGCTGGACACCAACCACTTAATGGCCCGTAAAATAAAAAAATAATAGGTACAATTTTCAAGTAACTTTTACATGAAAGTTAAACTTCATATCTATTTAGAAAATATCAACTGAGGAGAAAAGGTTCATATAAGAAAATATATTCAACTGCATTCATATTATAAAATTCTCCCAATTTGTACTGTGCCCCAACTTCATGGAATAAGCCATGTATCCACGACAACAATACTATATAGGGACTGTGCAATAATTATGTCTACACCCAGGGTGATGTCTACACCCTGGGCCCTTAATTACTTAGTAACTCGGGGTCTGAAACAGTAACACGGACCCCAAGATAGTAACTCGACTTTAAGTAACTCAGGCCCCGACTTAGTAACTCTGGGTCTGAGATAGTAACTTGGGGCCTCGACTTAGTAACTCGGGGTCCTAGATAGTAACTCGGGGCCTCGTCTTATTAACTCGGGGTCCAAGATTGTAACTCGGGCCTCGACTTAGTAACTCCGGTCTGAGATAGTAACACGGACCCCAAGATAGTAACTCGACTTTAAGTAACTCAGGCCCCGACTTAGTAACTCTGGGTCTGAGATAGTAACTTGGGGCCTCGACTTAGTAACTCGGGGTCCAAGATAGTAACTCGGGGCCTCGTCTTATTAACTCGGGGTCCAAGATTGTAACTCGGGCCTCGACTTAGTAACTCCGGTCTGAGATAGTAACACGGACCCCAAGATAGTAACTCGACTTTAAGTAACTCAGGCCCCGACTTAGTAACTCTGGGTCTGAGATAGTAACTTGGGGCCTCGACTTAGTAACTCGGGGTCCAAGATAGTAACTCGGGGCCTCGTCTTATTAACTCGGGGTCCAAGATTGTAACTCGGGCCTCGACTTAGTAACTCGGGTCTGAGATAGTAACACGGACCCCGAGATAGTAACCCGGGGTCCGAGATAGTAACTCAGGCCTCGACTTAGTAACTCGGGTCTGAGATAGTAACTTGGGGCCTCAACTTAGTAACTTGGTATCTGAGATAGTAACACGGACCCCAAGATAGTAACT
The DNA here is from genome assembly GCF_039555335.1 of Amphiura filiformis. Lineage (NCBI taxonomy): Eukaryota > Metazoa > Echinodermata > Ophiuroidea > Amphilepidida > Amphiuridae > Amphiura > Amphiura filiformis. The sequence goes on along the minus strand of NC_092640.1, from coordinate 44,874,385 downwards.
CGGGGTCCGAGATAGTCATCCGGGCCCCCGACTTTAGTAACTCGGGGTCCTTAGATAGTAACTCAGGGTTCCGACTTAATAACTTGGGGTCACAGATATAATAACTCGGGGTCCGAGATAGTAACTCGGGGCCTCAACTTAGTAACTCGGGGTCTGAGATAGTAACATGGACAACAAGATAGTAACTCGGGGTCCGAGTTAGTAACTTGGGGGCCCCAACTTAGTAACTTGGGGCCTCGACTTAGTAACTCGGGGTCCGAGATAGTAACTCAGGGCCTCGACTTAGTAACTCGGGTCTGAGATAGTAACACGGACCCCGAGATAGTAACCCGGGGTCCGAGATAGTAACTCGGGCCTTCGGGTCCGAGTTAGTAACTTGGGGCCCCAACTTAGTAACTCGGGTACCGAGATAGTAACTCGGGGCTTCAACTTAGTAACTCGGGGTCTGAGATAGTAACACGGACAACGAGATAGTAACTCGGGGGCCCCAACTTAGTAACTCGGGGTCCGAAATAGTAACTCAGGGGCCCCTGACTTATTAACTCGGGGTCAGAGATAGTAACTTGGGGCTTCGATTTAATAACTTGGGGTCTGAAACAGTAACACGGGGTCTGAGATAGTAATTCAGGGCCCCGACTTAGTAACTCGGGGTCCGAGATAGTAACTAGGGGTCTGAGATAGTAACTCGGGCCCCGACTTAGTAACTCGGGGTCTCAGATAGTAACCCGGGGCCTCGACTTAGTAACTCGGGGTCCGAGATAGTAACTCGGGGCATCGACTTATTAACTCGGGTCTGCACCCCGAGATTGTAACTCGGGGTCCGAGATAGTAATTCGGGGGCCGACTTAGTAATTGGGGGCTAGAGATAGTAACTTGGGGCTTCAACTTAGTAACTTGGGGTCTGAGATAGTAACACGGACCCCGAGATAGTAACCGGGGTCCGAGATAGTAACTCGGGCCTCGACTTAGTAACTCGGGTCTGAGATAATAACACGGACCCCCAGATTGTAACTCGGGGTCCAAGATAGTAACTGGGGGCCCCGACGTAGTAACTGGGGGTCAGAGATAGTAACTCGGGGCCTTGACTTAGTAACTCGGGGTCCGAGATAGTAACTTGGGGCCTCAACTTAGTAACTTGGTATCTGAGATAGTAACACAGACCCGAAATAGTAACTCGGGGTCCGAGATAGTAATTCGGGCCCCCGACTTTATAACTCAGGGGCCGGGATAGTAACTCAGGGTCCGAGATAGTAACTTGGGGCCTCGACTTAATAACTCAGGGTCTGAAACAGTAACACGGACCCGAGATAGTAACTCGGGTCTGAGATAGTAATTCAGGACCCCCAATTAGTATCTTGGGGCCCCAAGTTACTATCTCGGACTCCGAGTTACTAAGTCGGGGCCCCGACTTACTATCTCGGACCCTGAGTTATTATCCCGGACTCTGAGTTATAAAGTCGGGCCCTGAGTTACTATCTCGGACCCAAGTTACTAAGTCGGGCCCTGAGTTACTAAGTCGGGCCCCGAACTACTAACTCGGACTCCGAGTTACTAATTCAGGACTTCGAGTTACTGAGTTGGGGCTCGAGTTACTATTTCGGACCCCGAGTTACTATCTTGGACCCGGAGTTACTAACTCAGATACCGAGTTACTAAGTCAGGGCCCGAGTTACTAAGTCGGGGCTTGAGTTACTATCACTGACCCCGAGTTACTATCTTGGACCCGGAGTTACTAAGTCGGGCTTCGAGTTACTATCTGGGACCCCGAGTTACTAAATTGGGGCCCGAGTTGCTGTCTCAGACCCTGAGTTACTAAGTCAGGGTCCTGAGTTACTATCTCGGACCCGGAGTTACTAAGTCGGGGCCCGGAGCTACTACCTTGGACCCCAAGTTACTAAGTCAGGACCTCGAGTTACTAAGTTGGGGCTCGAGTTACTATTTTTGACCCCGAGTTACTATCTTGGACCCGGAGTTACTAACTCAGATACCGAGTTACTAAGTCGAGGCCCGAGTTACTACATCGCACCCCGATTTACTAAGTCGGGCCCCGAGTTACAGTCGGGCCCTGAGTTACTATCTCGGACACACACAAGTTTTAAGGTGTATTTTGGACGAAAAGAATTCCCCGTTTCATCTCTACATAATCACATGACCTATTTTTGCGCGATTGCACGAACAAGTATACGTAATTCGTGGCAACACTGATTAGTGTATATTTCTATGCTGGGCTTTTTTCATGAGCCACTCCCGCCTAGGAAGTACCTATACACCCTACGCAAGTCAATTGAAGCTGTACAATTTATCGCTAATTTACGACCATAAAATTTAGACACTTCTCTTGTCTGTATTAGCATCAACTTTCTCATGTCACGTTTTCATGTCAGAAATTAACATAACTCCCGAAACCGAAAACAGAAATTATCTTTGTTCAACTTTTCTGTAGGCAACAAAAGACTAGAATAAACACTCTAGTGTATGCCACAACTTTATCATGCTCACAAGTGAAACAGGACATTGAAGTTCATGATTCCCATTGTGCTACATGTGTATACCACACTCTCATGTGTACAACAATATTATCACTATAGATGATTTCCATTGTGCTATACAACATTCCCATGCATACTGCAACTTTTACCACAGATGGAACAGAGTACTATAGATGATTTCCATTGTGCTATACAACACTCCCATGTATACTACGACTTTATCACAGGTGGAACAGAGCACTATAGATGATTTCTATTGTGCTATACAACACTCCCATGTATACTACAACTTTGTCACAGGTGGAACGGAGCATTATAGATGATTTCCATTGTGTTATACAACACTCCCATGTATGCTACAACTATATCACAGGTGGAACTGAACACTATAGATCATTTCCATTGTGCTATACAACACTCCCATGTACTACAACTTTATCACAGGTGGAACTGAACACTATAGATGATTTCCATTGTACTATACAACATTCCCATGTATACTACAACTTTATCACAGGTGGAACAGAGTACTATTGATGATTTCCACTGTGCTATACAACATTCCCATGTATACTACAACTTTATCACAGGTGGAACAGAGGACTATAGATGATTTCCAATGTGCTATACAACACACCCATGTATACTAAACAACATTTATTTTCATTTTAGACTTTTTATAGTCTATATTTTCTTCATTTCAGCTTAATTTAGCAGTTGTCATGGTTGTGTGCAAATTCCTATTACTATTAGATACGTTGTAATAAAACATGATTTTAAACATTTGTATATTACTTTTCTCTGAGGGCTTGCAGCAAAATTGATATTTTATTTTCCTTGGTATGGGTTTGTGGCTAGTAGTCAGGTAATGATGATGATATGATGATGATGACGACGACGACGACGACGACGACGACGACGACGACGATGATGATAATGATGACGATGACGATGACGATGATGATGATGATGATGATGATGATGATGATGGATAATACAACTGATGTCAGATGATTATTAGAGTCGTGATGGTGACGATGATGGCAGTGATGAGGATTTAATTTTGTATGAAATTTCACCCCCCCCTCCCGCACCCACCAGTCAATGTTGTTTTGATACTGAGACAAGAACGGACAATTGGTCTAGTATTGGCTCCAACATTGCTTTGGGGGGGTTGTAAGCAATATGAAACATTAATGTTTGCCACTCATGTTACTTGCAATGTTTAAACAAAGAGCACGTTTCTATGGTATCAGTCACATTACCCATAGACACGAGAAATGAATATGAGGCACCACTTAATTTGCCACACATATCAGCATCAAACCGAATCAAGAATTTATTTTCGCTTAATATTTCTACATAAACAAACAATGATAAGCATTATCAATTGCATAAGTATATAAAGGTTCCAGCAAGCCACATACATGTAAACAAACATTAAGGCAAACATAATTCTTTTGGATGAGGTATCTAAAAGTAATAATTATGCGCAAAAGCTAGGGTGAATTACTCTAAAAATTTGTAAGAGAATAGCTTCATACAAAAACAAAGCAAATAAAGTTGCAAGAGCAAAAGCTAGGGTGAATTACTCTAAAATTTTGTAAGAGAATAGCTTCATACAAAAACAAAGCAATTAAAGTTGCAAGAGCAAAAGCTAGGGTGTGAATTACTCTAAAATTTTGTAAGAGAATAGCTTCATACAAAAACAAAGCAATTAAAGTTGCAAGAGCAAAAGCTAGGGTGTGAATTACTCTAAAATTTTGTAAGAGAATAGCTTCATACAAAAACAAAGCAAATAAAGTTGCAAGAGCAAAAGCTAGGGTGAATTACTCTAAAAATTGGGAAGGGAGCAGCTGCTTACAAATAACATCAAAAGCTAGGGTGCATTAAATATAAGTTTAGCAAAAGCTGACAAATATGAAACAATGGCTGCCGAACCTTCAGAAATACATCAAATTAAGAAAATATGCAGAAAAAGCAGAGGAATTACTCCCATTCACTATCATTGACGCTATATAGGCTAAAATACCCACCTACTCATAAACCATGCCATATTTAGCACTAACGCTAATGCTTTTGAAACACATTGTAATTAGGCAAATTGTAACATGCAATGACTGGATCTCAAAAGAGATTCCTGGCCATCTTTGAATTAATGGCAACAAATTCGCAATTGTGGCTGCTCAACCACTGACTTTAAAGATTTGTAAGCGACTGAACAACAAACATACTGCTTATGTTAAAATGCACAGAAAGGAACCAGCAGAACGGTTGGTCCTCTTTTGAAACACTAAAACTCAATTTAAGACATGATGTGCCAATCAACTTTTCTTTTTCCAGCACATAAAATCATTACATGTACTACTCATAGAAGTACATGTAACTAATCAAAGAACAGTTGCTGATTATTTTTAAAACCAATATTACGGTAATCAATATTATCAACCCATTTCGATAAGGCCAAATAAAAAAATAAACATGTTTCACGTCCCTCCCGCTTCCTTTTTTGAGGTTTCCTCAAATATATTTTTATTTTTTGAAATTCAGTTATAACTTTTCAAAAAATATGTCTAGAAAGTTGTGATGCTTTCTATAGCCTTGTTAAGATACAAGAAACATTTTAGGAAGGTTTTGTGATCATTAGAGGGGGTGTAACTCTCAGAACAACAAATAAAAAAGGGCCTCCTCCTTTTTCCCGGCATTATTGTGTGCGCTAAAACAGCTCCAAGTATGGGTATTTACACCAATTTTGCGATAAAAAATAGAAAATAAAAAGCCCCCTCTTCCTCCTTTTTTTCGAAAACCCGGACGTGAAACATGTTTTATTTTTTACTTGGCCTAATGAAATAAATATTTCAGCTTAACAATATGTGTACTAAAAATATACTGTACTGTTTACCAAGTCTCACAGACATTAACATGTACATGTACATCATTCCCAATTTAAAACACATACAAAATCCAATATGCAAATAAAATAATACATGTACTTCTCATGGGAGAAGCACATGTATACAGTCTATGAAAGGTTGTAGACTAATATTATATCAGAATTTCAAAATCTTTAAATGATTTTCAGCTTAATTATACCATATGTACACGATTTGTAGTTGTACTAAAAACTCAATCACTTACATGATCCCCCCCCCCCCCCATTAATCCACTTTCCTCATGGCAGATTGATGATTAACTTAGTGGAATAAAAGTATCATTTTAATTGTACATTTTTCGCTTAATATTCTAAGCTGTCTATATTACATGCATGAACAGTACCAACAAGTTTGATTTTTTAGCTTGGATTTATACCTTTACAAATGTATTTCAAATTACCTTCCCCCAGAGCAATAGTCCACCACTTCAAAGCTTTCCTCAACCTTACTTTCCTATTTAGGGAGTGGTGGGTGGGAAAATAAATTTCTCGATCCGAATTTGATGAAAGCTGAATGTGATATGAACCAAAAGCAAACCCGCATCAACATTAGGTCTACTCCCATTGGTTCATGGCTAGGCCATAATGGGCCTTACGATTGGACGTGGTATGATGCACTCGTAAACCATAACAACAATAACCTCACGGTTCAAAACACAATGACCTTACATCAACAGTCATTACGGAAGCAACCATTTCTCTGCATGGGTAAACTGGTTTCTTACAGACAAGCTTTCAGAAACGTTATTACCCATAGACACGAGAAATGAAAATATGAGACGCACCACTTAATTTGCCACACATATCAGCATCAAACCGAATCAAGAATTTATTTTCGCTTAATATTTCTACATAAACAAACAACGATAAGCATTATCAATTGCATAAGTATATAAAGGTTCCAGCAAGCCACATACATGTAAACAAACATTAAGGCAAACATAATTCTTTTGGATGAGGTATCTAAAAGTAATAATTATGCGCAAAAGCTAGGGTGAATTACTCTAAAAATTTGTAAGAGAATAGCTTCATACAAAAACAAAGCAAATAAAGTTGCAAGAGCAAAAGCGAGGGTGAATTACTCTAAAATTTTGTAAGAGAATAGCTTCATACAAAAACAAAGCAATTAAAGTTGCAAGAGCAAAAGCTAGGGTGTGAATTACTCTAAAATTTTGTAAGAGAATAGCTTCATACAAAAACAAAGCAATTAAAGTTGCAAGAGCAAAAGCTAGGGTGTGAATTACTCTAAAATTTTGTAAGAGAATAGCTTCATACAAAAACAAAGCAAATAAAGTTGCAAGAGCAAAAGCTAGGGTGAATTACTCTAAAAATTTGTAAGGGAGCAGCTGCTTACAAATAACATCAAAAGCTAGGGTGCATTAAATATAAGTTTAGCAAAAGCTGACAAATATGAAACAATGGCTGCCGAACCTTCAGAAATACATCAAATTAAGAAAATATGCAGAAAAAGCAGAGGGAATTACTCCCAACGAGTTACTAGTCATGACATGCTAGGAACTCGCCCCCCCCCTCCCTCCCCCCCCTTTTGTGTTTGTTAAATTTTCCTGTAACTAATGCAATTTATGACTCTGGAACTCATTTGCTAGCCCTGATCAATGGATTACGACTTAATTACAATTCTATATTATTACACCTTTCCCTTTAACCGATATTGTAATCCTTCTTCATAATGAAACACAACTTTCACGAAAAATTCATGACTGGATAGTACATGTATTAACTATTTTGATTTGTGAAATCTTTATCATGTTCATTGAGGACTTTACACAACTTTCACGAAAATTCATGACTGGATAGTACATGTATTAACTATTTTGATTTGTGAAATCTTTATCATGTTCGTTGAGGACTTGTTACTTCAATGGCTAGCACTCATAAAGTGACATTTTTATCACCTGCTTTAATACAGAAAATTGACAAATAATGTGATATTTACAAATTTATATAAACTCATCAAATAATAAATGGGAAAGAAAATAACTATATTTCAAGTACCGTATATAATTGATATAAATCTTCATGTATATAATTACATGCAAACATGATCCTAAGAATGATTACAATTCCACAGTACAAGTAATGATGCTTGTTTTGAATTGAATCAAATGGTGGTAACTATTTTAACTACCATACCCGATCATTCCACATTCTGAGGAAACAAATAATTTAAGATGAATGGTCCTAACCTGGACCCTGCCGAATCTTTATTGATGAATTAGATGGCTAATACTGCTTTCCAAGCAGGCCCTCGTGCATAACATGAGATAATTTTTTCCAAGATTTATCCAGAAAATTTACAAAATAACCCGATACATTGTATTTATATAAAATCATATTAATAACTGGCCAAGAAAAGAAGAAAATAACTCTATTTCAAGTAAATCTGTAAATAAATGTATACCAGCATAAGTACATTATGTATATAGTGATGCTTGTCTAATGTCTTGTTTACACAATTCTTGAGCCTGACCACTTCTATGATAATAGTATAATATTTTCATCTGCTTCTCCTTGTTCAGTTCGGCAATCGGCAATTCTGCAAATCAGCGGCATCGGGTATTTTGCGCAGTAGAAAATCAATTTTAGCAGTTCAATCTTAACCGTAATGATTATTTATTATAACGTACAATCCATAAACAAACCGCTGTAAGAAACGTTGGTGTTTGTAGATAGACTATGACTTCATCCCAAATTGATAGTACTGGTAGATGACGGATGATGGAACCAATTGTTGTAAGTTTGACACAAGCTCTCTTTTGACTAGGAGAGCAAGAACGACAGTGTCCTGCTTCATCGTTTTAATAATAATAATATCGATAGTAAGTATTTGGTATATAATGTTAACATTGGTCTTTTATTCCTGCACACCTACTCATTCTGCCTTTTCTTCTTCCACTGCTGCTGCATTAATGCCCATTCAGAAAATATCAATTTTTAATTGTCTTCCAATATCATATAATATTCTGAATATGTGCGTATTTGAGCTAATTCTGAATGCATGCATTTTATGGCTGCATCTTTCCAGTCCTGGACATCCAATTATGATTCAAGTTCCAGCGTTTCTCGTACCCCCATCCTTTAGCATCTCAGCCCAATCTGCAATTCAAAAATACAAAGAAGAGAACTAATTGTGCCAATAAAACCCTTACTGTACGAATGAGCAAACAGTATGGCCCTATTCTTTTTCACTGCATGATTGTGCCTTGCAATTGGAATAGGACTTAATTATTATATTTGTCCTTTGACCCCAATACTCCATCGAAATTGAGATTTTTGTACCCACTGAAACTTTAACGCCCGAGATATAAAAAAGAAATTGATACTGAAACGTAATCCGATGTATAATACGGTATACCCAAAGTGTGTCCATTAATACTCTCACTATGGGCCGCCTATATCTAGGCCCCTAATTTTTATTTGCTTCTCATAATTGTCCAACTGCACCTGGGCAAAACGTCTCAATTTATAGAGACTTGCATGTGTATTCTGTAATAGCCTTAATTTATCATAATGTAAAAAACGGATCATGTAAAAACAAAACAAATAATATATCCAAATGACAATATTATGAATAATTCACAATGTTATGACTACTGATCAACCAACACCTAACCAGAAGAGCACCTTTGGCTTGACTGATAGCCATACCTCACCCGACAGGTAGACTCTGCTTGCTAATTAAAGACTCGTTTGAAATAAAATTAAAGATCTAAAGCATTTAGTTTTATACGAAATGAATAACATTGAATAGCCACTGTTGTACTCACTGGCCCCGTGGGAGGAAAGTACATGCATCAATGATCAACAACTACCAATCTTTATTTATTCCCTGCAACTACGATGACTCGAAATTAATTTCAATGAGATCTAATCAAATATCAATATTCCTGACCCGATAACATGACACCAAGTATATTCGTCATTAATTTTAAATTCGTATAATTATGACAGAGCGCCCGCGCAAAACAAGATGTTTTAGCTTGTTGATCATCAAAAGACCAATCCACCGTATCTAAAATGCATGCAAATTGAATAATTGCTGATACTTAACTTATAAAGCATTGAAATTCTCCCGGGAAATTCTATTCTAAATTTTATTTTATTAACTAATTTATTTATTTATTTAACCCAATCCTCCCTACATTATGCTAGGTGAATTTAAATTTGCCATCAAACTGCATCATTTTGTATATCAAATTAAAGCCCAAGAGTAAACAAAGCCAAAACTGAAAACCATTTTTTCAATGCACTTTCCGTAGCAAAGTTACATCTTGTCAAAGATTGACTTGAAATCATCAAAATTCCCCAAAACGGCATTTCGGGGTTGTTTCTAGATCTTAGTCTCATTATGATAGCAGCTTTTTTCCATATCCCTCTAAAATTCCATGTGCGGGTGACTTATCACCATAAAAAAATCATATATTTGGGTCAAGTGAAGTATAGAAAACATATTTATGTAGGTTTCTTTCTTCGGGCACTTGTTTTAAATTTCTATGTAAAAATGCATTGACATTGTCGGCGAATTTGACTGACTAGCAAATGTGTTAACTAAGGTTTGCTTATTTTAAATATAGTAATTAAATTAAAACTTCTCACCGAATGACTCGTCAATTCTGGAGTTGTACAATGTATTTGCATCGCAAACTGCGACCCGTCTGGGCCCCACCATGTACCATAGCCGTCGTTGCGATGCCACGCCCACTTTATGAATTGAATACATTGTCCCTGTACTGGTGCCGCTGTTACCATGGTTTCAAAGTCATACATCTTCAACCTCCGTGCGCTGATGATTTGTTTTGACTGATCAGTATCTCACAACATTGCACAGATTAGATTGTTTACCTC